>NW_026606800.1:1452500-1550000 GCF_029890125.1 Rhinichthys klamathensis goyatoka
GAAGTGAAGCGGTTCTGCCAAGCTTGCCCAGCCTGCCAGGTCACGTTGCCAAGGACCCCACCTCCCAGCCCGCTCATCCCGCTGCCGATCATCGAAGTGCCCTTCGAGCGGATTGGAATGGACATAGTGGGGCCGTTGCCAAAGTCTGCCCGGGGACACGAACACATCCTGGTAATCGTCGACTATGCCACCCGGTACCCAGAAGCAGTCCCCCTGCGTAAGGCCACCGCGAAGTCCATTGCCCAGGAGCTGTTTCTGATGGCCAGCCGAGTCGGCCTCCCCTCGGAGATCCTGACTGGCCAGGGGACCCCGTTCATGTCCCGGCTGATGGCGGATCTCTGCAGGCTGCTACGGGTGAAGCAGTTGAGGACCACAGTCTACCACCCTCAGACGGACGGACTCGTGGAGAGATTCAACCAGACCCTCAAACAGATGCTTAGACGCGTGGCGGCGGAGGATAAGCGGGATTGGGACCTCATGATTCCCTACGTGCTCTTTGGGATCCGCGAAGTTCCCCAGGCCTCAACTGGCTTCACCCCCTTTGAGCTCCTGTTCGGCCGTCAACCACGTGGGCTCCTGGATGTCGCCAGGGAAGCTTGGGAGCAGCAACCTGCCCCTCATCGCACTATCATCGAACACGTTCGACAGATGAGAGAACGGATCGATCGAGTGATGCCATTGGTCCGGGAACACCTCAGCAAGGCCCAGCAAGCGCAGCAACGCCACTACGACCGGGCAGCCCAACCACGGGAATTCCAGCCTGGAGACCGCGTCATGGTCTTGGTCCCCAGCTCCGCCTGCAAGTTCCTGGCCTCCTGGAAAGGGCCATATACGGTGGTGGAAAGGATTGGACCAGTCACGTACCGGCTGAGGCAACCTGGTCGACGGCAGGCGGAGCAACTCTACCATATCAACCTCCTGAAGAAGTGGGTGGGGACGCGGGACCAGCTGGCTGCCTTGAGTCTCACCGATCCTGTGGTTGTTGACGTCAACCCTCATCTCTCGGCTGCCCAGAAGGTGGAGCTGCCGCACCTGGTCAGTCAGTTCCAGGATGTGTTCTCTTCCCAGCCCGGGCAGACCAACGTGGTCCAGCACGACATCAAGACACCCCCTGGAGTCATCGTCAGGCAACGGCCCTACCGCATCCCGGAAGCTCGTCGGCAGGCTATTGAGGAAGAGATCCAACAAATGCTGAAGTTGGGGGTAATTGAACCATCCCGGAGTCCGTGGTCCAGCCCCATTGTGATGGTCCCAAAGCCGGATGGCACCCTCCGCTTTTGTAACGACTTCCGCCGCCTGAACGAAGTCTCCGAATTCGACGGGTACCCTATGCCTCGGGTCGACGAACTGCTGGACCGCCTCGGAAGGGCCCGGTACATCAGCACCCTAGACCTCACCAAGGGCTATTGGCAGGTACCACTCTCTGAAGCTGCTAAGCCGAAGACTGCCTTCTCGACTCCCAGTGGCCACTGGCAGTACCGGACCCTTCCCTTTGGCCTCCACGGGGCCCCCGCGACATTCCAGAGAATGATGGACATCATCCTGCGGCCCCACCAGGCGTACGCAGCCGCCTACATAGATGACGTGGTGATCCACTCCGAGGCATGGGAGGAACATTTGGATCGTCTGCGGAGGGTGCTCTCGGAGCTCCGGCGGGCTGGACTCACCGCCAATCCCCGCAAATGCCACCTAGCCCTCTCCGAGGCCAAGTACCTGGGCTTCCAAGTCGGACGAGGCCTCATACGGCCGCAGGAAAAGAAAGTAGAGGCCATCCACTCCGCCCCGAGACCCTCGACGAAGACCCAGGTACGAGCCTTCTTGGGGTTGGCGGGTTATTACCGATGTTTTATCCCCAACTTCTCCTCTTTAGCCGCCCCCCTGACAGACCTGACCAGGAAGGGGCAGCCGGAGAAAGTATGCTGGACCCCATCAGTCGAGGAGGCCTTTGCCCAGGTCAAAGCAGCGCTTACGTCCTCACCCGTACTCCGCGCTCCCGACTTCAGCTGCCCCTTTCTGCTGCAGACGGATGCCTCCGACACAGGACTGGGAGCCGTCCTGTCCCAAATCCAGGGAGGTGAGGAGCATCCAATCATTTACATCAGCAGGAAGCTGTCCCCGGCCGAGAGGAAGTACGCCGCCGTAGAGAAGGAAGCCCTGGCTATCAAGTGGGCAGTCCTGGAGCTCCGGTACTACCTCCTAGGCCGCAAGTTCACCCTGGTCACAGACCACACGCCCCTACAATGGATGGCCCGCGCCAAGGACACCAACGCCAGGGTGACTCGCTGGTTCCTAGCGCTCCAGGACTTCCACTTTGAGGTACGACATCGGGCCGGGGCCGCCAACGCGAACGCCGATGGCCTCTCACGGATCTGGACAGCTTATGCAGGTCTGTCAGGGGTCATTCCCCACCCACCCCTTACTTCACCCCTGCTATCTCCATTCGTTCACAGGACCAGAACAACGCTTAGGGGGGGGGGGAATGTGACGAGCGTCCTCGGAGGAATCAGCGTCGCCCTGGCAACCAACACAAAACACCTGCACGTCCTCATTGCCGGCTGATCAGTCACAGCTGCTCCCAATCAGCCCACAGCCACATAAGCAGCACATGCTTAGCAAACAGACAGACGCTAGTCTCGAACCGAATGAAAGCGCTGGTCTAACCTTTCTCTCTGTTCTCCCCAGAAAGCAGCGAGTGACTGACAGCTCACCGTTTTGGAAACACGTTTTGGACACCCACTTTCGTTTGGATTGAACACCGAAGAGGACTTAAAGCACCAGCCACCACGCACCGGCTTACCTTCCTTCACCAGTTTATTTGATTGTAAATAAATCCACCCTCCGGGGCCTTTTCACGAAGCCTGCCTTGTCGAGTGATTCTTCACCCCGTGACAATACATACATGCATACATATCCATCCATCCATACATACATATCCATCCATCCATCGATACATACATCCATCCATACATCCATCCTTCCATCCATCCATACATACATACATCCATACATCCATCCTTCCATCCATCCATACATCCATACATCCATCCTTCCATCCATCCATACATACATACATACATACATACATACATATCCATCCTTCCATCCATCCATCCATCCATCCATTCATCCATACATACATACATACATCCATACATATCCATTCATCCATCCTTCCATCCATCCATCCATCCATCCATCCATCCATCCATACATACATACATACATACATACATAGATACATATCCATCCATTCATCCATCCATCCATACATACATACATACATACATACATACATCCATACATCCATCCATACATCCATCCATACATACATACATACATACATACATACATACATACATACATACATACATATCCATCCATCCATCCATCCATACATACATACATACATACATCCATACATACATATCCATCCATCCATCCATACATCCATACATACATACATACATACATACATACATACATACATACATCCATACATCCATACATACATCCATACATCCATACATATCCATCCATCCATCCATCCATCCATCCATCCATCCATCCATCCATCCATCCATCCATACATACATACATACATACATACATACATACATCCATACATCCATGCATACATATCCATCCATCCATACATCCATCCATACATACATACATACATACATACATACATACATGCATGCAATTTGATTGTCAAAGGAACATTTAAACTCAAACAGTCCTACCTCAATGCAAATTCAAGAATTGAATTTGAATTTATAAGGCATTCTCAACCCTAGCATGCTCACACATGTTCAACACTATTTATGATGCAGTCATGAACTTTTGATGGTTCAATAATTTCTCAGTAAATAAAATCCCACTAATTCACTGGTAAGTAACCTTATACATACATCACATTAAGGTAGTAAAATATGATGTGAATGTGTTTTATGTTGATTGTAAGTCCAGAAATGACAGTTCCAGTCATTATCACGAAAGGGATGCAAGGCATTCCTCTATATGCTTTTAAACGGTTTATTTCACGTGAGTTATGTATACAGACATGCTTTTTCTATTTTCTCATGAGGGTTGAATCGTGTTGCCATAGCATCTGTGTTAGCAGTATCTAAAACCGATGCAAAATGCTTTGAATTAAATGCATCAGTTAACACAGAACTTGTGCGCTTGATACAGTAAATCCGCTCTGGTCGAGGGACTCCTTTGGGCTCTTTCTCCGAATCTGTTTTGAGCTTATATTGCCTCCTGGACTTGTTCAGGGTTTTTCAAAGATCACAGCTCTACAATGAGACCTTCCTCCCAGCCTGCATTTTTATGCCGTTCCTCAAGCTTTCAGCAAGATTCTACATAATGTATTAAAGCTTCTCTGCCTGTCATTTATTTATGTCCTTTCTGCACATATTTTCACTCTTTGGGCCGTTCATACTGCTACAAAATAACCGTGTGTCATTTGGCCGCCTTCATTCATTAATAACCATATGTATAATAAAATATGACAAACGTATTTTGGCAGTGCTGTTGGTCCTCTCTGATGCCTGGAGCTCAGTTCTTTTATGTTTTTGTTTGTTGGACTTTTTTTGTGTTGTTATTCATCCTGCGTGTCTGGAATCTGAGTCACCCTGTTCAATTCAAATGAAGCTATATGTTTTTTTTCTCCCGGGCCTTTTTTTTTTCTTTTCAAAAGGCTTGAGTTTGAAAATTTCCCCTGGATCTACGGAGCCGGAGGATTGGACTGAGGTTAGCCAGCCAAAGTATTTCACATTAAGTTTCGTTGGGTTGCAGTGAAGCCTTTATAAACTTTTCAAAAATCTTTCAAAAAGTTTAACATTTCTAATAGTTTACCTAAAAATCACAAAATCTGCCATTATTTACTCCCTCTCATCTTATAGTATTTATAATATTTTGAATTAGCTTTTCTTAGATTTTCATTTTAGTTTAAGTTTTAGCAAAGTTTGCAGTGAAGGCTTTATAAAATTTTCTAAATCAATCTAAAATTTGTAGTCTTAAAGGGATAGTTCACCTAATGCCTGGTGCACATTGTATGATTTTGGGCTGTCTAAGACCAAAGATGACCAATCGTGTCAATTTCTGCTGTCGTGGCTGCCAAAGCCTGCGAGTTTCTGAAAGTGTCCGAAATTTAGCATGATCATCTCACAATGTGTTTGCTGCTATGCCATACTGACTACCTAATAAAAATGCAACACGGTGTATTGATCAATGCGACATAGAGCTAAAAACTTAAAATTAACCACCTTTTAACCACCTGACTTGCTCTGGCGCCCCACGGAGAGCCGCATCCCATACTTTAATCCCTCACACGAAATCGCGCACTGTCTGAGTAGGTATTACATTTGAACTTTCTTCGCGACTGTAAAAAAAAAAGGTCTACATATATAGTATGAATGTGTGTAGTATGAATTTAATCCAGATGTACTACATCCGCCATGTTGTCATTATCATGTGGCCTTCCAGCATAAGTTGCGTCGCTTCACCTCCATTCATAACCCTCTCCCGTGGCCTCATGGGATAGTAAAGTGTCCATCGAATGCACACTTCAGAATCTGAAGATCATCTGGGGACTTTTCGGCTACTTTTTTCCGAATACTATGAATTTGGACATACTATGTTGGCGTACTTTTTTCGCATGTTATATAGTAGGGAAGTATTTGATTTCGGACACAACGTATATCAGCCCAATTTAAGCATAGGGTGTCATGGTGATTTGTAAATGACAATGGCCGTCTGGGTTCAACAATCAATCGTTTCATAATGTGTCATAGTGGACAACAACCAACGTCACAACATCTCGACATCCTGACAGAAAGACTAATGTTTACTTTTGTTCCAGTCCTCCACGACGGGATCTGTGACATTGACCAATAGGAGCACAGAAGCTCTTCCGTACACAGCTTTCAACGAAAGAAAAACAATGGTATTGGTGCTGCTAGGGGGAATTCTTTCTTTTTTGGGCTTTTCTGACAACAAGACAGCCAGAACAAAACATGACGCTTCAATAGCTATTGTTTGTTTACGCTCTTGATGATTGGTCAGGAAGCAATGTGTAGTCTGACTTGTTTCTTGTCCACGATACGACAAGAATTTAGGAGTCAAAATCACATATTCTGACACAGTGACTATCATAACAGACCAAAATTTTGTGTAGTCAGAACCCAGAATAAAAATAATTGGGTGACTTTCAAAAACGACAAAAGGATTCTTTCACGATTCCGAATTCAACTCAACTTCTTGTTCTTGTTGCAACAGTTACTGGCTCACTAGAGAAAAAGTATTAATTAATAAAATTGTAGAAAATACTAGCATGAAATGTTTTTAAAAATATATGTAATTTTTGGTTCCACATAAGAAATAAAGTCATACGGATTAAGAACAACATGAGAGGGAGTACATGCTGACAGAATTCATTTTCAGAGGAACTGGCAGCATTTTTGCCTCCTGGATATGATTCATGGTCAGTGAGATTTGGCAATTGGAAGTTATTTGAGCGACAGAGTTGTGGTAAAAATGAATTGTAAATTAGTCTTTCAAGAACTGGAACGAACTGACATTGCAAAGTTTTTTTTTTATCTGTTTATAAAGGTAGAATAAACCGTTAAACTATACATTTTTTACACCCTGATATTGCAGCTAAATGGATGGAGTAGTACTGTATGTTTAGTTTTCCAGAGCTGCACTTCACCCACCGTGAGGCTTAAAATACAGAGATAGAGACATTTCCCAGCAGCAAAATTGCTTCATTTTCTCATGGGCGGTGTGGCTGACAGGCGTGAGTGCCATTGCTGTAGGGGGTTAATTAAGATTTTAGCCATCCACACTGACCTTTGGAAACTTCCAGGAGTGATCATCTTTACTTTCAGGCAGCCGCCGCTGTTCCCACTTTGAAGTTTCCCGATTTAGCACACTTTAGCAGAGACAACTGCACAGAAGAGAGTTAGAATGAGTCTATATTGAAAATGAGGTACTTTGGTGAAGATAATCCCATTTTTACTTACACATTCAGTGTGGTTGTTTTTCTCTGTGTGACACAAAGTGGTTTGACCTAAATATGAGACTATTATCTCCACAGCCTCCATGCATTGTATTTGGGTCTATCAGAGAGGGTGAAATGGAGTCATTTTGAACCCAATCTTCGAAAAGAATTTAAACCCAGCCTGGGAAATCCTGACCAACTTTGAGTTTGAAATGGTCAACAGGTTTAAGGAGTTTAAGAGCATGATGAGCTATTTTTACAGTTCACCCTTAAAAAATAAATGTTCCAAAATGGGGTTTTCACAGTGATGCCACAGAAGAACTATTTAGGGTTCCCCAAACAACCTTTCAGTGAACAGTTCTTAAAATAACCATTTTCTTCTTTGTGTGAAGAACAATCTAATGAACCCTTTTCAACTATAAAGATAATGGAATGAAATGGAAAGGTATGTTAAAGCCAGGGTAGGTGATTTGTTCCAGGTGATTTTTTAATATGCTGGTTGAAAGTCTCTTCACATCCTGATAGCAATCACTAAGTTAAGTAGTCTAAATTTATTTTATATATATGATATACTGTATATATATATTGTCATAACTACCATAATTTGGATGGAAGATATGGAAACCCGTGACGTTATACTCTGAGCGGACTCGAAATATATACGTTTCAAAGGCAACACTTTCAGTGCTGAAAAGAATCTGCAGCTGTCAGGTGTTACAGAGCTCTTTAAGTTATGTTCATTATTATTGTAATGTTATGTGCTTTGAGACATGAGGTAGTTTAACGCTGGCTCTCGTTACAAGCATATACAGTAACCCTGGTTGTAAGCTTAAACTGACATAAACGGTAAACTTGTCCCTCAAATCTGATTGGTTGATTGGAATGTTGTTACATGTTGTACTTGGTAAAATCACCCAGCTGTTATGCATGATTCTGGAAGAAAGGGGTTGTTTATGTGACAATCTCACGAAGCGTGGGCACACCAAGGTCATGAACTGCAGGAGAAACGCTATCGGCTCCCCCTTTGCAGTGTTATGTCAGGGGGTGGAATCTGTTTGGAATGAACAGTTCTGTCTGTGTTTCTCATCCAGCTGTGTGCATTCCATATGACGCCCTGCATTCCACAATGGAGAATTGCTCAATCCTGTATTCACTCACCTTCCACCCCCCTACTCCACTTTGGGAAAGCAGGAGCTCGGGAATGCAAGGGGGAAGTCACTTTCTCAGATGAACAAAACAGAAGAATCGTGACTTTGGCATTGGGCTGCTCACACAGTATGTAAAACATCCCTACAAAGACATAGCTGAGACTAAGGTTTCTAATAAACGTTAACATAAAATGCTTGGATAATGTCTTAAAGGAATAGTGCACCTAAAAATGAAAATCCAGTCATCATTTAGGCTACTTACTACCCTCATGTCTTTAAAAACCACTGTGACTTCCTTTCTTGTGCACACTGTAAAAGTAACCTGCAATTTAGTTTGAACGCTTTTTAAATTTGAAAAACGAACAAGATTTTCAGTGAACAATTGCTTCGTCTAATCCTGACACAAATCTAGTGTATGGCTTTAGAAGACATGAAACCCATTACACAAGTTGTATGGACTTTTATGTTGCTTTTTTGTCCTTTTAGAGCTTTCCATGTTTTTTTCCCCCTTAAATCCATGTGGGTTTGAAACAACATGAAAGTGAGTCAAATACAACAGTTTTCATTTTGGATGAACTGCATAACATTTCAACTGTGGGGTACATAAATATGTCAGTCTACCCACCATTCACTGTTACACACAATAAACACTGTGTGAATGTACCAGTGGGAGGCACAACAATGCCATTCATCCAAAACACAAATAAAATAAAAATAAAAAAATCCCCTTGATTCCTCAATGTAATCAGTTTTGAAATTCAACACCAACTCGTACAAATCATAACATTTATGGAGCTAATAATATGACAAAATGATTTGAATTTGAATTGTGTAAATTTGAATTATTTGCAAGTGTAATCTAACAAAATTGAATTTTATGTGGTAGTTTAATTAGTTCTGAATTTGATTTTTTTAAACGAATATTGAAAATTTGAAATTTAACAAATTGAAAGGTTTTTATGGCTGAATTTTATAGACATGTATTTTCAAACAGCTAGTTTTTTTGTTCTGAATTCAAATACTGCAAATATTCAGTTTAAAAAAATACAGATTCAAGTTTTCAAGATGAATAAATTCGGAACTTCAAATTCAGTTTTCTAAAATTCAATCTCAAAAATTCAAACTCAAAAATTCAGGTCTTACAGAAAGTTGGTCACAGGTCATCCACAGGGAAGAGTAGATGATCTCAGAAAAGTCGAACAGAGCATTTTGGTCCATTAGGGACTGCAGAAGGTTTCTTAAACATGAATGATTTTGTGTTTGTTAGGTAGCGTTCTCATCACGTGAGACATTTGTCTAAGCAGTCTCTGGTGTTTGTTTTAAAGTATATTTTGTGTAAAATTGATTAGAACGCCACCTTGTCACCTACACAGACAGGACGCGAGCGGCGCGGTGCGACGCAACACAGTGCTTGAAGCGACTGTTGCAAAGAGCTGGGTCACAAATAGGATGGGGAATCCGTGTGCTGTTGGGGATTTCACAGGTCGCGTCGCTCTGCTCGCGTCCGGTCTAGACTGCGTCGTACATGTAAGCATACGGTACGAGAGGGTGTGCTCACTGTGCTGTATCGTGATGAATACGACGCGAACCGGAGTGCTTGCAACCCCTTCACGGCCGTTTCACACCGCATGCGTGAGCGGCACTTGAGCAGCGCGTCAGCGTAACTACATCGCCACTGCAGCTGCAGACGCGCGAGAGTATTCACACTGGAAGCTTTTGTACAGTGTCACAGCAGCGGCTCCAAAGCTACATAGGCTAAGCGAGCAATTCTTTACAAAGAAGTTTTAGAAGTTGGTAATTTATAAAATTGATAGTCTTGAAAGTTTGTTATGGGGAGGTGTACAACATTCACATATAAATGTTAAACAAAACAACCCAGAAAACAGCTCCAATCTATTCGTTTCAGTCATAGGCCTACTTTCGATGTGTTTACAAGACTACAAAACACACACACACACACACAAAACCGCACACTTGGGTTTAATTTGGGTTGTAGCTGTCTGTGTTACATAAACTAAAAGAAAGTTTAAATTATATTTTCTGGCTAGTTTACACTAGTTTTATATATAATACACCATTAATATATATATATATATATATATATATATATATATATATAGGATATGTATATTTAAAATAAATATAATACACCATTAAATTTATTTTAAATATAATATATATTTCTATAATATATATTCACCCAAACTGAATAATTAAAAACAAGTTTAAACGGGTAGCCTAATCTTCTATAGGCCTAACTATTTTTTAGTCTTCATTTTTTTTTTTTTTTGCCAACTCAAGTTCTTGTTTAAACTCACTAGACATGCTTATTCTGTGCATTTTGGGCACTTTTTGTGTGAAATTTTGTCCATCAAAAGTGTATTCACTTTAATTGAGCGTAGAGAAGTGCAGCAAAAACAGATTCGACGCCGAAACCCCCGCTTCACTGCTGCTCACGCGCCGCTCCTGCTCGACGCTCACGCGCTGCTCCTGCTCCCGGTGTGGATGCACTCATTGATTAACATGCACGCCGAAAAAAATACGCGCTGCTCACGCATGCGGTGTGAAACGGCCGTCAGACGTGACTTAGTCACGAGACAGCATTAGCCAAAACTTTGTCCGGGCCTTATGTCTGATGTCGGGTTACACAAAGCAAATCGTCTACAAAATTATTTAGTGATCCTATTTAATGACCGACAATTTAGTTGTAATAATAATTTTGGCATAGGGCCTAAGGCTTATTAGCGTTAGGCTATAGCCTGAAAGCTCTGATTTAGCCTACACAATGTTACAACAGTAACACATTTTTTTTTTCACAATGACATTTGAGTTCATGATTTTAATGTGTTTTTTTTTTTTTTTGGCAGACTAAAGACTAATTTATTACTTTATAAATTAGAACTTTATAAAACTAATTTATTAATTTATTAGACTAAAGACCGTCTTTATTACTGAGTCAGTCATCAATCAGTAGAGAAGACTTTAATATTGAAGGACAATTGCATTAGGTAGGTAGGCTTATTATAAGACATTTAATGGCTAATTCACACTCGTACCTTATGCTTACATGTACGACGCAGTCTAGACCGGACGCGAGCAGAGCGACGCGACCTGTGAAATCCCCAACAGCACACGGATTCCCCATCCTATTTGTGACCCAGCTCTTTGCAACAGTCGCTTCAAGCACTGTGTTGCGTCGCACCGCGCCGCTCGCGTCCTGTCTGTGTAGGTGACACGGTGGCGTTCTAATCAATTTTACACAAAATATACTTTAAAACAAACACCAGAGACTGCTTAGACAAATGTCTCACGTGATGAGAACGCTACCTAACAAACACAAAATCATTCATGTTTAAGAAACCTTCTGCAGTCCCTAATGGACCAAAATGCTCTGTTCGACTTTTCTGAGATCATCTACTCTTCCCTGTGGATGACCTGTGACCAACTTTCTGTAAGACCTGAATTTTTGAGTTTGAATTTTTGAGATTGAATTTTAGAAAACTGAATTTGAAGTTCCGAATTTATTCATCTTGAAAACTTGAATCTGTATTTTTTTTTAAACTGAATATTTGCAGTATTTGAATTCAGAACAAAAAAACTAGCTGTTTGAAAATACATGTCTATAAAATTCAGCCATAAAAACCTTTCAATTTGTTAAATTTCAAATTTTCAATATTCGTTTAAAAAAAATCAAATTCAGAACTAATTAAACTACCACATAAAATTCAATTTTGTTAGATTACACTTGCAAATAATTCAAATTTACACAATTCAAATTCAAATCATTTTGTCATATTATTAGCTCCATAAACATTGAGCAACAAAACTAACAAGGCATGATACAACTGGAACAAATTATACACAGACATAACAGCATTGAGTTTTTGTCACTCATCAGTCAAACTCTCAGATCATTGCGGTAAAACTTACATCACTTCATCAATGTCACACCATGAACGAGTATGATGTATCAGTTATTGTGAAATAATGTGACAGATATATGAGTCATATCTAAATATCATGAAATTGCAGGGTATAACAACATTTGTTGTTGAGGTCTTTGAGATTAATTTTTGATTATGATGAATCTTTTTATTCAATTATATTTGCATATAGGCCTATGTATAACTGTGTGTGTATTTGATTAAAAAAAAAACAGAATAAACAGTAATATTGTGAAATATTTCAATTTAAAATAATGGTTTACGATTTGAATATACTTTAAAATATAATTTATTTCTGTGATGCAAAGCTGGATTTTCATCAGCCATTACTCTAGTCTTCGGTGTTACATTATCCTTCAGAAATCATTCTGATGATTTATTATCAACGTTGGAAACATCTTAGTATTTTTTAGGAATCTGATACTTTTTCAGGATTCACTGATGAATAAAAAGTAAGAAAATAACCGCATTTATTCAAAATAGAAATCTTTTCTAACAATATAAGACTTTACTATCACTTTTTATCAACTTATCACATTCCTGACACCAACATTTTGAGTATTCAGTCTATCTTTTAAGTATATATTATTTTTTTTTTATTTTTTAGGTTGGAATATGATCAGGACATATCATTTAGCCCACAGGTTGACATTTACCCTTATATGAAATGAATGTCCCCACATCTGTTTTTTGTGCAGAAACACGGTAAAGCATCCTGCATTTTTAAAGCAGAGAACAAGAGAACAGACATGCTATTAACATGTGGGGATTTAACCTCAGTCACCATCTGGCCAAGAATTTCATTACTTCTGCTTAGCCTACACTACTTGCTTGGCGACCTTGCATTAGCTGTTTATGTTACGTTTCCGTGAAATATACAAAATATAAAAATCTTTTATTATATAAATATACAAATCACATTCGTGTGAGGAGGATTAGTAGCCTATATCAGACGGTGGACAAACACAAGTGCTGTCATTACTTATCATTATAGATGTAGCCTACACCACTAAGAGGAATTGCATCTACGCTAATGTTAGTCTTTCTGTTTATTCCGAGGTTTACTGTAATCAGCCGAATCCGGGCCTTATCCAGATCAGATGGAGGACCTGAGCCTAGACACAACCACAACACATGATGTAGTCAGCCGGATCCGGGCCGTATCAGATGGAGGACCTGAGCCTAGACACGACCACAACACATGATGTAGTCAGCCGGATCCGGGCCGTATCAGATGGAGGACCTGCGCCTAGACACCACCACAACACATGATGTAGTCAGCCGAATCCGGGCCGTATCCAGATCAGATGGAGGACCTGAGCCTAGACACGACCACAACACATGATGTAGTCAGCCGGACCCGGGCCGTATCAGATGGAGGACCTGAGCCTAGACACGACCACAACACATGATGTAGTCAGCCGGATCCAGGCCGTATCCAGATCAGATGGAGGACCTGCGCCTAGACGCCACCACAACGCAACGTGTCAACTAGACTCTCCCCTGTAAGGCCTCATCGACACGACAGCCATGGGCACAAGGGTTGCCACCTGGCCCGGTTTTACCGGGATTGTCCTTCTTTTTAATAACCTGTCCCAGGAAATTTATACACTCTCCCGGGAGACTGAATGTCCCGGTTTTCGAAAGGCTACGTGAATATGTATGTTCAAACTGTGTAGCGCACGCACGACAGAGAGGGAGAGAGCGAGAGACCTTGCGTGTATGTGCTAGTGTGCGTGTGTGCCTCAAAAAGCGCATGTAAGAAGCGCATGTAACCCCCCCTCTACCCCCTCCGTTGGGCGGGTCATCGATATGTCCCGGTTTTTTATCAGACAT
The DNA here is from genome assembly GCF_029890125.1 of Rhinichthys klamathensis goyatoka. Classification (NCBI taxonomy): domain Eukaryota; kingdom Metazoa; phylum Chordata; class Actinopteri; order Cypriniformes; family Leuciscidae; genus Rhinichthys; species Rhinichthys klamathensis. The sequence goes on from NW_026606800.1 coordinate 1,466,435, forward strand.
AGGTGGCAACCCTAACTGTACGTTCACACCGCCGCCGACTTGAGCTTCCAAAGCGGGCGGAAGTCATTCATTTTCAATGGAAGCTGGCTTCTCTCAGCTGCAAGGACGGTCAAATCCCTCGGCATCGCGTTTTGGGCGTTTTGAGCGTCTTGAGCATCAATCAGAAAGTTGAAAGAAGCTCAACTTTATGGTAATGAGCTGTGACGCGGTTCAGCGGCAAGCAGCGGCAAAACGCCAGCAACCAATCGGAATATAGACGTCCTTCGCGCTGGCGGATTCCGGAGAAACACACGCTGTAAACTTTCGTTCCTACCAAAACATTAGTTCCGAGAAAATGGAAGAGAAGCCAATAATCGCCGTTGCTGGGTTTCCTTTCATTTATGACATGACGTTGTTTGCTTATAGGGACCGTGAGTGCGCAACTTTTATTTGAAATATTTACGATCGCTCGTTTTAAAGCGGGAATGCAATTCATTTGCTCACGGTGACACCGATTTGACCGCAAATAATAATAATAATAGTTCTATTCTTTTTTCCCCGACCAAATGTGACCAAAACGGTTATAAAAATGTTGTAATTATAAAAGATTTCTTTAATGTATTGCTAGTTTTTTTCTGTTTATTACATTTTATGTTGTGACACTTCTATTCTCCCTGCAACGTCAGAGCGTTCAAAGCGTCCAAAGCGTCAACAAGCTTCCCTGTACTTTTTGACAAGCGTCCTTGACAGGGCGGCCAGAGCTTCTTTGACGCTCAAGTCGGCGGCGGTGTGAACGTACAGTAATGGGCACTGATCCTCAACAAACCCGTCTGCATACCCGTGTGATGACTCCAATCTTCAACCATGGAACTGGATAATATTCTGAATGTTCCAATTCAATCTGTCTTCTGACCTGTAATGCTGCCTGAATCATAATCACACTGTTCGCTAGTTGGCCAGAGGAGAACTGGCCCCTCGACTGAGCCTGGGTTCTCCCGAGGTTTTTTTCTCCATTCTGTCACTTGATGGAGTTTGGGTTCCTTGCAACTGTCGCCTTTGTCTCCTTGGGGACATTTAATATTCAACAATATTATTGATCTGCCTGCATTGACACCATTATATGAGAACTGAACTGAGCTGGACGATGACATCAGGGTTTTCTCCAGAGCGGCTATATATATTTAGGCCTATATATAAATGAACTAAATTAACAACTTTTTTGCAACAAAAATGAACCATCACTGTACAAGCTGGACTAAGAAGCTATTTTCTTCTAGAAACAAACTTTGTTGCATTATTTTCCTGTTAACACTGTAAAGCTGCTTTGAAACAATCTGTATTGTTAAAAGCGCAATATAAATAAAGGTGACTTGACTTGACTAATATTAAACAAAAAAGATTGTGTTTAAAATGTGTTATGTTTAAAAGATAGCTGACGTTTATCTCAGGGTGATAAAATGCGCAAGACAAACCCTCAAACGAAAATTATGACAGAAATGTATATATACTACTATGCTCAATTATAATAGCAATAAAGTTAATCAGGGTTTGGTGTAATTTTCGCTTCATTGCACAAACCAACTGACATCAAAGTCCCTTTAAGGTTGACATTTAACACTCTCCTCCCCTCCTCCTCCTAGAATTCACCATATAGTCAGATAATTTAGGGTGCTTCAATTAAATCCAGAGGACAACAATTATCTCACATGACTGCACGGATGGCTTGCTTCCACACTGTGGATGTGTCAGCATCAAGCGAGCGGCCAATGGGAGAGCGTTTTGGCCGTGACGTCAGGGGGGCTGGTCGTGCGCGTGGAGAGCTCCAGTCAGTCCCGCGAGCGCAGTCAGTCAGTCAGTCAGCTCGTGTGTGCAGCTGACCCGCGCGTTCAATAGACTAGATTCCCAGCCACGTAAGTAAGATGATGATGATGAAGGTGGTGTCTTGTTGCTAAAACAAGGGATAGGCCCGGGGAGAGCGTCGGCCGTCCCTTCTAGCCTTTGTCCAAATCAGATCCATCCGCCGGAGATCGTCGGAGTTTAGTTGCTCGCGAGGAGAAGGACATCCACTTCCCAGGCGTAACAAAAGGCGGCTCGCGACCTGGAGGAAATTTTTCCTAGCCATATTTGGTAGATGCATGGACATGACTCGCGTGGAGGCCCGCTTGAAAGCACACGGAGCATCCTCTCAGGATATTTGAACACAGCTGGCACTTTTTGCCAAAAAATCTATTCTTTACCTGCTGCACGCCGAGCTGCACTGCATCGACCGTGACGTCACAACCTTTACATTATACCGCGCCGATACATTAATTTCTAGCTCTAATCATAAAACCGTGCTTTTCTTTGAGTGCACAGTGGTCATAGAGGTCACAATTCGTGCATGCACGTCATTGCATTTGTGCTCAAATGACGCCACATTGTCATTGCAATTAACGCACATGCATACGGTCATCAGTGTGAGCATTAAAGTCAAGGGGAATCGCCGCTGCCTTCATGCCCAGTGTTAAATAGAGGACGTCTGTCATTCACTTCCACCTCCCCTCTGAGACCGTCTAAACCCTCCTGATCTGGACGAACCTCCTCCTATACTCATGAACATACAGAGATCCAGTCCCATTAACATTTCGCGTTATGGGAGATCGAGGTATAAAGCACACGACTTTGAGGAGCTGTCTTGTCTAAGGACTACAGAATCCAGCCAGAGTTTTAGTCCCAATTTAGGATCTCCCAGCCCCCCTGAGACCCCTGACTCCTCTCACTGCATTTCTTGCATTGGAAATTACCTTTTGTTGGAGCCCATTGAGGGAGACCACGTCTTCAGAGCCACCCACCTGCACAGTGGGGAAGAGCTCGTGTGCAAGGTAAGAAACACACTTATGCATGTTATTTTGTAATGGCACACTCATGCAATTGCATCAGCTATTGATAGGCAGGTAAGCATGACATGCATCTGTTTATTGCATTCATTACCAATGTGTCATATGATGCATTATCAAATGAATGGCCTTCCTTTTGTGATTCTTCAACAGTGATATGAAGTGTTGAAAAAAGCATTAGGGAATACCCTGAAAAGTGTGTGTGGATGCTTGCTTGCATACAGCCATGCATTCATGCGTGCAAGTCCACATGACTTTGAAACATAAGACACTCTGAATGGGCTGACACGGGCAAAGAGCCATTAGTGAAAACCTCTTATCTTCTGATGAGAGAATGGCCTCAGATGTCCACTGCAGTTGTGTTATATTTAGCCTGTCTCTCTTTTAGGTGTCTGTTACTAAGCAACATTAAAATTCAATGTATGTTTTGGGGACTCTGAAATGCAGCAGAGGTGTAATGCCTTTTGACTCTGCGCTGCCCGGGTTTCCATTCTTTTGTTTCAGAATTATGCATTGAATCTAATGATACCAATACCAGTGCTTTTGTCGGGGGGGGGGGGGGGCTAATACCTTTGCACTCCACCTGAGATGTTGGGAAATCGATGATGACTACTAATTGAATTCAAAATTCTCTCTTCAGGTGTTTGATATCAGTCGATACCAGGAGTCCTTGGCTGCTTACTTTGTTCTGGGCACCAATGAGCACATTAACCAGATAGTGGAGATTCTTCTGGGGGATACACGAGCGTACGTGTTCTTCGAGAGGAGCCATGGTGACATGCACTCTTTCGTTCGCACTTGCAAGAAGCTGCGAGAGGAAGAGGCTGCCAGACTTTTCCATCAGGTAGCATCAGCGGTGGCGCACTGCCACGACAACGGCCTGGTCCTAAGAGACCTCAAGCTGAGGAAGTTCGTCTTTAAGAACGAGGACAGGTAAAGAAGCCACTAATAAAGTTGTTGCATTCAAACAGAACATGCACAGTCTTTAAAGAGAGATTTGTTTTGCATGGAAAGCACATTATTTTCATACTGTGATTGTAGCATGGTAAATATCATGGTATATTAGATTGACTTGACAAACACAATTTCCTATTGAAACAAACATATTGAAGGGTTAGTTCACCCAAAAATAAAAATTCTGTCATTGCTCACCACTTCAGAACACAAATGAAGATCTTTTTGATGAAATCTGAGAGCTTTCTGTCCGTCCATTGACAGCTTCACAACTGACAATTTGATTCTTCAAAGAGTTCATAAAGAGATTGTAAAACTAATCCATATGAATTGAGCGGTTTTGTCCAAATTTTCTGAAGAGACTCGGTCGCTTTATATGATGAACCGATTGAATTTAGGCTTTTATTCACATTTAAACATTGATCAGTGAACATAAACAGAAGCTCAACTGTGAACCTGCTTGACACGCGAGAACAAACCTCATTGGTTCTTGCAGAAGCTCAAACGTGCTGCGTAACACGAGAATGAACCTCATTGGTTCTTCCTGAAGCTCAAACGTGCTGCGTAACACGAGAATGAACCTCATTGGTTCTTGCAGAAGCTCAAACGTGCTGCGTAACACGAGAATGAACCTCATTGGTTCTTCCTGAAGCTCAAACGTGCTGCGTAACACGAGAATGAACCTCATTGGTTCTTGCAGAAGCTCAAACATGCTGCGTAACACGAGAATGAACCTCATTGGTTCTTGCAGAAGCTCAAACATGCTGCGTAACACGAGAATGAACCTCATTGGTTCTTGCAGAAGCTCAAACGTGCTGCGTAACACGAGAATGAACCTTATTGGTTCTTGAGGAAGCTCAAACGTGCTGCGTAACACGAGAATGAACCTCATTGGTTCTTGCAGAAGCTCAAACGTGCTGCGTAACACGAGAATGAACCTCATTGGTTCTTGAGGAAGCTCAAACGTGCTGCGTAACACGAGAATGAACCTCATTGGTTCTTGCAGAAGCTCAAACGTGCTGCGTAACACGAGAATGAACCTCATTGGTTCTTGCAGAAGCTCAAACGTGCTGCGTAACACGAGAATGAACCTCATTGGTTCTTGCAGAAGCTCAAACGTGCTGCGTAACACGAGAATGAACCTCATTGGTTCTTGCAGAAGCTCAAACGTGCTGCGTAACACGAGAATGAACCTCATTGGTTCTTGAGGAAGCTCAAACGTGCTGCGTAACACGAGAATGAACCTCATTGGTTCTTGAGGAAGCTCAAACGTGCTGCGTAACACGAGAATGAACCTCATTGGTTCTTGCAGAAGCTCAAACGTGCTGCGTAACACGAGAATGAACCTCATTGGTTCTTGCAGAAGCTCAAACATGCTGCGTAACACGAGAATGAACCTCATTGGTTCTTGAGGAAGCTCAAACATTGGACACACATTTTTTAAAGATCGAACCTCTAAAATATGTCATGTTGTAGAAGTAAAATGGGTTTTGAAGGCATTGCATGTTGTCTTTTTAAAAATTTAACTGCCCATATGTCTGGCAGTAAAATTAGTCTGAAATAATCCCAAGTGTGCATTAAGAATCTGGGTGGCCTTCCCGTTTAAGCTAGATGGCAGTTGCCCCACTGGCCAAATGAGTCAGCTCAGCTAGATTCCCTCTGGCTCGCTCGATGGAAATGGAGAACGTTGCCCGGTGTTTAAAATGTGAGCTCAGTGACCTTACTGTTCCCATGCTCTGAGGTCTTCTGCGTCAGCCGTCCACCTTTCAGTGAGTGATTGCAGATGAGCGCAAGTAGACGTGGCCAAGGGTGGTGAGTATTACCCTGGCCAGAAATCAAACACCAAGGGCGCACCAAGATTGGAACCAGAGAGTAAAACGAGCCAGACAGAACTGCATTCTTCGGCGTAGTGGGTTCCTGACCTGGTTATGTCATGAAGGACGCTCATAACATTCTACTGTCAAACGCTGGAGACCGCAGTGCAGATCGTCTGGAATCACTCCCTAATGTAATAGCGCGTGCGTCCACGTGTCCTCCTCCGTTTTTCCTGCTTTCGTGTGGGCCGGTGTTCTTTGCAGGCTCTTGACCTGGTGTAACTCAGCTGCGTCGTGGAGCTGTGACTCACATATGCTGCATGTCATTAAGAGAATATTTCCAGCATGCCGTGTTCTCTCTTGCACGGCGGCATTCTGCCGGTGCATGGAAACGGTTCACAAGTTCAGGTCAGAGAAGGGGCACCCTGTTCATTTCTGACCTTCAGGTAATTTAGGCACCCTGCAACCTATCCACACAGCAGGATACCGCTTGTCATGAAAAATAATATGACTATTTTGAGCTCCGAGGATTGGATGTTTCGCTGAGACTCAGTGGGCGTACGGTTTCATTCGGGTAGTTTCTGATTCAGAATCTGAGTCACGAGGCAGCGTGCAAAAGACCTCCAAGATGTTTTCATTGCATATGTTGTTTTTATGATTTGTCTTTGTTTGTAACTTGGGCTGTGCGACGCAGCTAAAATCTGTATTTTTCAGCTTTTTGACAGCTAAGCAATGTCACATGCGCAAGAGTGCACATGAAGTGACTTGTATAACTTGTATAGAAGTTTGAGGTCTGTAAGAGTTTTTTAAATTTATTTCTTTAAGGTTTTGAAAAAAGTCTCTCATTCTTTCCCAGGTTGCATTTAATTGATCATACTTGCATTAAAAAGAATAATATTGTGAACTCTTATTTCAAAAAAAAAAAAAAAATGTAATTCATTCCTGTAATGCAAAGCTCAGTTTTTAGCATCATTACTCCAGTCTTCAGTGTCACATGATCATTCAGAAGTCATTTCTTAAGATTTCTTATTATTATCATCAATGTTGAAAACAGTTGTGTTGCTTATTAATACTTTTTTGGATATCATGATACACTTAATTTTTCATATACATTTTTTGATACCATGATACACTTATGAATGATGAATGGAAAGTTCAAAAGAACTTAATTTTTATGAAATTTTAAACTTTAGTAACACAATAGGCCTGGTTTCACAGACAGGGCTTAGATTAAACCAGGATTAGGGCTTAGATTAAACCAGGATTAGGCTTTAGTTCAATCAGGATATTTAAGAATCTTTTATAAATGTGCTTTAGAAAAAAACATCACTGATGTGCATCTTGAGACAAAACAGTAGATATCAGTGCAAGTTGTTTTCAGTTAAAACAGCTCAAACATGCATTTTAGTCTGGGACTAGTCTTAAGCCTTTTCCGTGAAGCAAGAGTAAATGTTCTTAACTGTCACTTTTGATCAGTTAAATGCATCCTTGCTGAATAAAAGTATTAATTTCATTCATTTATATATATATATCCGATATTTTAACTTGCTTTTATCACATTGTTGTTTTTACTAATTATTACTTGTTTTTAAGTTTATGGTGCAAATGAATCATTGAATCATAGTTATGAATCTATTTATAGAAGCTGTTTGGACTGATTCATGAACATGATTTGCACTTACCCTAAACCCTGTTTTTGCTTAAGTTTAAATCAGAGGCATTATTAAAATGTCTGTCTTGATGCTCTCATATGTGCAAGACAAGAAAAACTGCATCTTAATTAAGACTTGCATCTTAAAATGTCACAGTATTCATTGTGAATATATAGCAGATTGTTTATCATCATCTGTACTCTGCATGTTTTGCATTATTGTGCAAATTACAAGATTACAGTGAAAAAACTAGGATCACAGGGGAACAGTGATGGTTTAAGGAATTCCATCTGTGGTGCAGCATTATTCGTGCTTTTTATAATTCCGAGGATGAATTCCAGATTTCCCTCAGGATTACAGTGGCAGGAATGTCCAGAGGCTATCTTTATATTGCTTTTTTATGCAAGGGATTTACCATCCAATATATAGAGTATATGCTTTGCTGTCAAAAAGCTACTATCCTATAACTATAGTAGAGAAAAATATATGATTTGAAAGGGTTTCATTCATTTTGAATTGCCAGATTTTGAAGCATAAAGATGATCAAATTGTTTTGGACCAGGTCATCATTTTGCATAGACAGACATTCGTGTACTTTTTTGAGTGATCTATCTTGAAAGCCAACACAATTGAACATTTGCTTCATTGTTTTTATTTTAAAACTAACTTTATTCTTCTATGTACAACATGATGTTTTCCTCTTTTGTTCATTTGGTTTTATATCTGGAATTATTTCCATTTTATGTACTTTGTTAGTCATTTCCCATTGAAATTTGATAGCTTGTTTACAGAGCAGTATGTCCAAATTCATAGTATGGAAGTAGGCATATTCGGACAAATGTTTGTTTTGCGTTTTCCAATTTGTTTATTACGTGCATAACGTCTTCAAATATGTTTTTAATGTGATTCTTCATTGTCTTTCCCAGGAGCCTTGTAAAATTGGAGAGTTTGGAGGATACGTACCTCCTAGAAGGCGGTGACGATTCTCTCTCGGACAAACACGGCTGTCCAGCCTACGTCAGCCCAGAAATTCTCAATGCAAATGGCAGCTATTCGGGTAAGGCAGCGGATGTTTGGAGCCTAGGCGTGATGCTCTACACCATTCTGGTGGGCCGCTATCCGTTCCACGACGTGGAGCCTAGCTCTCTGTTTAGCAAGATCCGTCGCGGCCAGTTCAGCATCCCCGAGACGCTAACGCCCAAGGCGCGATGCCTCATCCGTAGCATCCTGCGACGAGAACCTGCAGAACGCCTCACCTCCCGAGAGATCCTGGACCATCCCTGGTTCTCGGCCTCCAGCGGTCCAGCCATCGCCAACCACGGAAGAGGAGAACGCGAGTTGGACCAAATGGTACCGGAGGCCAATATGGAAGAAGAACTAGAACAGTTCTTTAGCTGAGCACAAGCTCGTCAGACATTATGCCACGTCCTTTTAGATTATCAGAAAAGAAATACACTCATCACAGTGGTGTCTATCGTTATTTCTCATTCCGTGGAGAGACATGATCGGTTCTGGCTAGGGGGGGGGGGGGGGCGTTGAACACCCTGAGCTATGACTTCTGGACAAAGCTAAATGCTGATGGCGTTGAGTAATGTAGCAAGACTTCTTTTGGTTTTTCGTTTATTTCCGTTTTCATTTTACGTGGTGCTCACGAGGCGTACGAGTCGCAGTAAGCTACAAACATGCATTACAGCACAGGAGAACGCAGCCAAGGAACAAATATCAGGCAAAACTGCTAAACCGCTCCTGTTTCCAGCTTCGATTTGTCGAAGTCGTTGACCGTGTCTTCGTTTTATTATTTTGGATCTTTTCCTCGAATGCTACTTGTTGGTTGTGTCTCAATCTGATCCTCAGTTTATTTGAAGTATATCAGCCTGTTCGCTCTTCGACAGCCCTCCACTTCAATACTGCAAACATCATGGCATATGTTTTGTTTCTGATCCATTATGGCTGCATTAAGAAACGATTTGTGTTGCATTAAGCTGTTCCTTTTACTATTATTGCTGCTTTTTTTTCCGCTCTAACCATACCTAAACCTTTTCCGTGAGCCTTCAGAAAATAAAAAAAACGTCAAGCACTTGACTCGCCTAGGCTTGGAGATCCTCTCTGAACTAGAGTCATCTATTTAACTTTTAGTTTTTTTCTTTTGCTGGAGCAAAATGTATCCTTTTTTTTTCATTTTTATTTTATTTATAATGTTACTACTACTATATTTAAAAAGAAATACGTGCAGGGTTTTTTAGTTTTTTTTCTTAACCGCCAGTTTTCACGAGTATTGTAGGCGATACATTTGACACAGGACAGGTTGGACTTTTTGTACCAAAGTTTGTCCCAAGTAGGAAGGTCTACGATTTAACGTCAGTGCCAGTAATCGCGCACCCCAAACTCACGCTGACTGTACTCCTTTTTTTTTTTTTTTGCATTTAACTCCATAAATATTAGACGATATTTACGACTACACCGTCTCGAGTACCTCATGTTAACTACTGCCTGCATAGGTCTGTGAAATGATCATGTTTTGAATGGGTACATGTAGACATGTTTCGTCGTATATCAATGTTACTTGAAATCGTGATTTATATCTAGTCAATGGCATGTGCCCTTTGAATGCTTTAGCCTGCCTAGCAAGAGGGGAGTTCGTTTTTTCCATTATTTTTTTTTCTTGAAAAATCTTACAAAATATTTACTATAGGATTCCAATTGCGCTTTGGAGTTTCTTTTCATCTTTTTTTTTTCTCTCCTTGGTCATTGTGCTTTTCCCTCGTTATGTAGAAGGAACTTGCCTACCTAAGTTGGTGCTGATTAGGTGCTAATTTTGAAGGATGTTTTTCTTTTTTTCATTCTTTTTTTTTTTTCCCTCATGATTTCAAGGGGAGGGGGGAGTGCATGGTGGGATATCTGCCTCAGATGCTCTGATTGTAATGTATCAAATTTTGGTGTTTTGTCCAGATTTATTCAGTAAATAAATTGTGAACTGCACACTGAATGCTGCATCTTTTTATACAATCTCTAAAGCACATAAACGGACAAATAAACTGGTCACATTCAATCATATTGTACATATTTAAAACATTTTTAAATGTGCATATGTGTGCATGCCCATATATAATACGATTGTCACTAAAGCTTAGAACTGACACTAGAAGAATAATTACTTCTGTTAATCGGCACAATTATCAGATTGTAACAATAATCTCAAATGGATGATTAATTGGCTAGCCTGATACTTTAATCTATCATGACTTATATTCAGGTCTTATTTTATACCCATTGGAGTTCATCATTTATAGTCTCTCTCTAGTTTAGATTATTTAATGTGCTTGATCTTCTGGACATTAAGACCTGTGATAATTCTCATGCAGACATCAGTATTTGACTTTATAATATAAAGCATTTTTTTCCCCCCCCCAGCAGATTGGTTGATTTCATTGCTCGGCTGCCACTAAATCTGACTAAAGCCTGCTGGGAAATAATCCATCAAATACAGATTAATGTCTTGTGCATTGGGCCCATTTTATATGATCTGCAGCTGAGGGCTTGAACTGACCCTGCAGCCTCGGTGTCATGTGCAGTCATGCCGTTTAACACACCGGACATTTAACGCTTGTGGACCAGACGATGAACGCTGATCCAAATAAAACACTGCCTGTCGAATAATGCAGAGGGTTTGCTATATAAGAAGAGACATTTCAGCTTTAAATATACTCTTTAAGAGCCAATGTGCAATATCTAAAGCTGTTGATGTCTCACACTCAACCCCTCTAAATGCATATGCAAATGTGTTCATGTGCAAACACACCTTCACACTTCCAGAAAAGGGTGTTTTTGGACGTAGGCAGTAGCCATGCTGTGATCAAAATAGATTAGTGCATTTGTTGTGCCAGATGTGCATATGCCACAATTCATGGAGCTTCTGAATATGCACATGAGCAGCATGCATTTTATCCACCTGAATATTTTGCATGCGTGATCTTGCAGCTGAAGTGCCTTTAAATGCCTAGAAGCACCTTTCAATTTTGATGCGAGTTGCAAGCTTTGTTGCAACGTGTAACATTCAAAAATCATATGTATAGGAATCTATTGTTTGTATATGTATATAATGTGGCAAAGAGATAATGTCCATTCAGAAGCAAGCACATTTAAGTTTAATGGAAGTTGAAGGATTAGTTGCAACATGCATTATAGCAACGTTACAGCAACAGGATTTCATTTCTGATGGGTGCAAAGGAAATTTTAATATCCTGGGGCTCATTACTCAGACCCCATTTAATAAAGGTATTCTAATTAAAATTCGCATCTGATAAGAACGGGCAATAGTTGTGCATGCAAATCCATACAAAACACCATAGTGTGTTCATAAATAATATTTCTGGAGATAATCTTCTCTAATCACTGCTGAGACTAAATTGAATATCACACTGTGTAAGACACCATTAGGTTGACAGTTACTGCCCATTGTGCTCCTTTAATTTGGCCCTGCACCATAGTGTGGAAGTAATGGCTTTCAGTGGGGTGATAATCATCTGGAATATTGTTCATCTGGAATATTGTTCATCTTTCGCCCCCTGGTGGACAAATGAGAACTGTGCCCCATTTTCTACAAATTAATCCCTTGCATCCCATCCAAAAACCATTATACAGGCATGAATGTTCTCCACAGGTGATGTTTCTTTGTTTTTATATTGGTTTAGTGCTACATTTGACTGTCACAGCTGTGTAACCCATTCACAGCTCCAACCCTTCCTCTAATCCTCTATAATGTGTTGTCTGTATTATACTGTTTGTGTCTGTTGTCATTCAGGTTGTCCAGTTAATCTCTCACTGCAGACATCTGGATGAACAGGACACAGCCATTTGTGCCTATATATTTACGGCTCATTTTATTTGCAAAGGCTGAATGAGAAAATCACATGGTTCCACCTCAGACATAAAATGTCACTTCCTTAAGTTTGATCATCAGAAACATCACGCCATTATTTTTAAAGGTGTATAAGTCACAGCAACAGTGAAGGACATATGGAAATCCTGCATCTTCTTAGGAAACTCTTTTTAACATTTTCAACGCATTGGCAATGAAAGCCTTTTTTTAGTTTGTAGAAATGTTTTTAATTGTTTAGAGTTGAACGGGGACATGCCGATTAGCTGATATTCAGATAAAACACAAACATTTAAAAATAAAATGAAGAAACATTTAAGAAAAATATTTAATAATAAATAGGCCTACTAAATTAGGCCTAAAAATTTTTTTTATGTAAAAACATCAAGAACAACACCTACAAAAATAAAGTTACTTCTAAAAATGTATACCGAAAATAATATAACATATAATAATATCCAAATATTTTGTTTCATTAAAATGAGCACGTTGGCTAATACAGTAAGCAGAAGGTGTTTGTAAAGACCAAATAGGCTACTGTGTGTGTGTGTTTGTGTGTGTACCTGGTATCCCCTGTGTTATGGGGACCAAATGTCCTCCTAAGAATAGTAATACCAGTAAATTTTGTCCTTGTGGGGACATTTTTTGGTCCCCATGAGGAAAACAGCTTATAACTCATACTAAGTGATGTTTTTTTTAAATGTAAAAATGCAGAACGTTTTCTGTGGTAGGGTTAGTTTAGGGGATAAAATATACAGTTAAAATAAAATAAAAATTATGTCTATGGAAAGAACATGAAAACACAACACACACACACACACACACACATATATAGCCCTATTGCTACTACAGCAAGAAAAAGTTGAAAACAAGGAGTTTGTAAAGACCCAAAAAAATTTTTAAACTTCCTTTACTAGACTTTATCGATGTATTTATAAAAATGTTTACCAGTGCATTTGTGCTATTCTGATTTAAAGCACAGTCTATAACACTAATCAGATTGCAGTGGAAAGTTCCATTCAAAAGCAGCCAAGCCTTTTCCCCCCATTCACTGATCAATCATGAATCATTATTGTTTTATTTGAAATCGACGACACGCATTTGCATTTTACCCCAGATGATAATGTGTGAATATAACCATACTGAGAAAGCGAATGCTTGAGCTCAGCACGTTATGATATTGGCAGAAATCAGAGGAATGAAGAATCCCAGCGGGGCTCGATGGGGTGGTGTTGGTTTTTCCGTGCAGTTGGAGCTCCACCGTGTTTATTTATCTTTTCCTGCCTCAGTCCAAGACAGAAGCTGCTCAAACCAACTCTAGGAAGCAGGCCAGAGCTAACATTTCATTTAGTGTGTTCCCCTCCTAAACAAAGCGATGTGGATATGCCATTGTGTTGCAGCTTACATCTGGCTTACAGGTTTTCATTATCCCCCATGTCAATAAACAGGAGTTCCTCCTCTGAATGGGAGCAGAAGTAGTAGCTACCACAGGGACCAATCAGAGGGAAGGAACTTGTGCCAGCATTAGGCTAGATACGGGAATCCCGGCCTGTGTATTTCCTATCCCAGTGGAGCACAGTTTGTGTACTAACCCAACCCAAACTAAACACCACGAACAGACTGTTACTGTTGTTCCCTTGAGGTCTCTGAGCTAGTTTACTCTCCTCATAACCTCACGTGATCTGCTGAGCCACTGGATGCGATGCATAAGTGATTCAGCTCGATCATTAACACTATCGGTTATTGAGTTGCTGGTTAATCCAGGACACAGATTTCATCCGAGCGGGATCGATAGTGCATGTGCAAGCAGCACTAAGTAGGAATTCCGTTTTTGTCAAACAGCGACCCCTAGAGTCGCTGTGGAGTACTTGCACTGTCGTGAATAGCACTCACGCAGAGATGGCTCGATCCCCTCCCCCTGTACACCGGTACCTGTTCAGTAGGATGGATATGGAGCCAGATCAGACTCATTAATAATTCACGCAAAAAATACGATTCACACATGCGTAGACAATTTCACATGCGTGAAACCTAATTCACGTACACACAAAACAATTCACGTGCGTGGGAAAAAAAAACATATTCACAAAAAGCTATTCACATGCGCAAAATAAAATTATATATTCATAAAATACATTTCACAAATGCAAAACACAATTCGTAGATATACAACTGTGCACAAAAACCTTTGAATGTTTAAAATGTAGGAGTGTGTCCTTGAATTTGATTGTGCAAATCGTACGAATCGCCTTGGATGTGTGTGTGTGTATTTTTGAGACTTTCCTGGCAGCGCTTACTCGTAAAACAGAGCAGTCGTACTCTTCAGCCAATCAGATTTAAGCTCATCAATTGACCAATCAGTATCACGTGAGGGCGGGCCTACCTGCATGTTACGTCATCAGCTTTCGACCAGTTCATGGCTGAGTAGAGGTAAGTGCAGTTAATCGTTCATTTCTGTGTTAACTGAAGTTAGAGATCAATTGAAGCATTAGTTTATGAGCTATTAACTGATGTAAGCAAGTGTTGTTGTAATCAGATGTCCCATATCGTGTCAAAAATGAAGAAGGATGATGCTTGTTTTGTTGTATTTTAGACAGCTAGCTACAATCATCACGCTAATGATTGCAAAACAATCATCTGTGGTCAATACCCACCCTAGCTCTCTCAGCACTGGCCTCATCCAGATTGTTCTTTAAATGGTGAATAGACCTATTTAATGAGCACCCAGTGTTTATTTGCTATTTGTGTATGTTGTTAAATTATTATTAACACTTGTTTCCCTGCATTTTTCAGGATTACTCACCTTTGGTGTGACATCTGGATAGCAGTCACAATTATCTTAATTCATGTTGTTTCTTTATTCTCTTTTATACTTTTGTTTTTATGTCTTAATTGGTAACACTTTACTATAACGTTTCATTAGTTAGCATGAACTAATAATGAACTGCCCGTAAACAGCCTTTAATTATTTTTTGTTAATGTTAATTTCAGCATTTACTAATACTTAATTAAAATCTTGTTAACATTAGTTAATGCACTGTAAAGTAACAATAAACAGCTATATTTTTAACTAACGTTAACAAAGATTATCAAACACCGCAACAAATGTATTGCTCATGGTTAGTTAATATACATTAAGTAATGTTATTGTACCATATTGTAGTGTTACCAATATTCAACATGCATTTCCTTATGTTTTGTGCTGTATTGTCATCTTAAGGTTTTTAAATAAGGTTTTTTATTGTCATCTTAAGGTCTCACAGGACAATATTGTGAAGCTTTAATTTTCTTTGCTTAGTAAAATAGGCAAATCTGATTTTGTGCTGATAAGAAAAAGGTACTTATCATAAAGAGGCAATTAAGATTATGCGACTAAGATGGTAGACTGGGTACAGTTGAGACACTTTTTGCGTTTTGATTTTTCACACAAAAATAGATGCTGAAAAGACGTGAATTTCCACATGATATGCCACATGACATTTCATGAGCTTGTAGACTAAGATATTATCAATCAATATTACTCATAAGTAGTTTATATTTTCCACAATTAGCTCATAAAAATAAGGTGCTTTTTGTCTCAACTTTGTCTCAACTGTACCCATATGTGGTACAGTTGAGACAGTACCATGGTACAGTTGAGACACCCATTTTTAATGATGTAAAGGTAACTAATCGTTCATTGAAAATATAATAAATAAAGACAAATAAAAAAATAACAATTGGGCAACATGTTTGTTTATTCATCCATTCAAATTCATTAATGTTATTTAAATTAGCACTGGTTAAATTTTATAAAACAGAAACAATATATTTTATATATTCATTAATAATACACAGTTTAATTATCACAAATACCAAATTTTTATTTCATTTGCAGCTTATGCTGGCTAATTATGACATTTAACCTGTTATCATAACACTGAACAACTAAACAGTGTGTTTCCTAATAGAACTCTATCGCGGGTACAGTTAAGACAGTGTGTCTCAACCGTACCCTGATGGCCACCTCGCGCATTTCTCTAGATTTTGCAATGACCATGCCTGAAACAATCCCATGAAATATGCCCGTTTTTAGGGCACAGAATAACGTTTGTGATTATACCAGTTACGTTTAACAGTCACATAAGGATAATAAGCTATTCATTGTGGAGTGTGCATGGTAAAGTGAACGTCTTACCTTAAAAAAAAAACTTTTGCCGATATCTTCGGAGCGGAGATGCGTCCATTGATCAAATTTCCCACGATCAAAGAGGACACTAATACGCATGTGCACAGCAAAAATCACAACTTGTGCTGGCTTCGCACGCAAGTTATTTAAGGTGTCTCAACTGTACCTATGTCTCAACTGTACCCAGTCTACCCTACTCAGTAAACTCTATTCAAATACCATCACTTAATTTCCCACGTCCTCTGTCTGCAGCTCTCGTACTATTTTAAAAATCAGGACAAAATCTGATATGTCCTAACAGAGAGGTCTACTGATGACTGGATTGAACACAATTCATTTGTTCACTTTTCACTTGATGTATTGCACTTATATTTATATACTTTAAAAGCAAAGTAGACTCTGACTGGATCTCACAACTCTGGAAGAGATGTATATTTCTCTGTACTGAATGTTCATGATCTTCATATGTAACAGGAACATTAATCATGATCAAGTCATTTTATATATATTTTATTCCCAAAGGATTTCTGAAACGTTAAAATTAATAAAACGTGTACATCAAATTGAACTATGTCTTTGAATCTTTTCATTCTGACAAGAACATTTAATAATGCATGCATAGCAGGGCTGTATTCCTAGAGCGTGTACATATAGTCTGCAGGAGACAAATGAATACAGTAACAATGCATCACTTTCAACCTCTTGTTGAAACAACTGTCAAAATGGTTGGCTTGCAACAGGACTGTTTTCAAAGATTTACAGTAGGAATGGTAAGATCACAGTACTGGTTGTCTGCAACTTCATTCTTCATCTGTCTCGGAAATCTGAAACAATAAAACGACATAATATATGATGCTTAAAACAAAACATGTCTCCTATATATGCACGTCATTACATACATTATCATCAGTTGAATGTGTGGTGGACAGAACATGAAAATCCATCAATACTGAAAATAAATGTTTATGTTCACGTGGACTAAACGGCAGTTAATAAACTATTGCATCAACTGATCTCAAGCTTCTTTAACTTCAGTTAACATAGAAATGAACGAGTAACTGCACTTACCTCTGCTCTCAGCCATTAGTTACTAGTCGAAAGCTGATGACGTAACATGCGGATAGGCCCGCCCTCATGTGATACTGATTGGTCGATTGATGAGCTTAAATCTGATTGGCTGAAGAGTACGACTGCTCTGTTTTACGAGTAAGCGCTGCCAGGAAAGTCTCAAAAATACACACACACACATCCAAGGCGATTCGTACGTGAATGACGATTTGCACATTCAAATTTAAGGACACACTCGTACATTTTAAACATTCAAAGGTTTTTGTGCACAGTTGTATATCTACGAATTGTGTTTTGCATTTGTGAAATGTATTTTATGAATACATAATTTTATTTTGCGCATGTGAATTGCTTTTTGTGAATGTTTTTTTTTTTTTCACGCACGTGATTTTTTTTTGTGTGTACGTGAATTAGGTTTCACGCATGTGAAATTGTCTACGCATGTGTGAATCGTATTTTTTGCGTGAATTATTAATGAGTCTGATCTGGCTCCATAGATGGACGCTGTAACCAGAGCCATAGAGAGAAAGAGTTGCGACACGCTTTGATGTCGCCGCGACGGCTGTCACGTGGTTCATGTAAGCCCCATTAGTTCCAAAACATACGCGGGCTGTCATGTTCTTCTATGGACAGACAGCAGCGATTGGATTATTAAACGGTAAATATAAAATAAAACACACACCCAAGTACTTTTTAAGCTGTTATTGCATTTTGTTAATGTCAGTTTTGCATTTGGAGAGGCAGGGTGACAACTTAGATAAGTTTTAGGCTATTTTTTTGGAGGGAAAAGCTTAGTGTTCATGTTCGCATGGGTAGTACGTTAGCACTGGCTTTAGCGGCTCTATGGAGCTAATAATATGACAAAATGATTTGAATTTGAATTGTGTAAATTTGAATTATTTGCAAGTGTAATCTAACAAAACTGAATTTTAAATAGTTCTGAATTTTAATTTTTTTGGAACGAATATTGAACATCTGAAATTTAACAAACTGAAAGGTTTTTATGGCTGAATTTTATAGACATGTATTTTCAAACAGCTAGTTTTTGTGTTCTGAATTCAAATACTGCAAATATTCAGTTTAAAAAAATACGGATTCAAGTTTTCAAGATGAAGAAATTCGGAACGTCAAATTCAGTTTTCTAAAATTCAATGTCAAAAATTCAATGTCAAAAATTCAGGTCTTACAGAAAGTAGGTCACAGGGAAGAGTAGATGATCTCGGAAAAGTCGAACAGAGCATTTTGGCCAATTAGGGACTGCAGAAGTTTTCCAGTGCAAACGTGGTGGTTCAAGAGGTTGCCGCTCTCTGACGCCGATCATGAATCGCCCGGAGGGAAGTTAAACATGAATGATTTTGTGTTTATATGTTAGGTTAGCGTTCTCAGCACGTGATACATTTGTCTAAGCGGTCTCTGGTGTTTGTTTTGAAGTATATTTTGTGTAAAATTGATTAGAACGCCACCGTGTCTACTAACTTACACAGACAGGACGCGAGCGGCGCAACACAGTGCTTGAAGCGACTGTTGTAAAGAGCTGGGACTAGGTCAGAAATAGGATGGGTAATCGTGTGCTGTTGGGGATTTCACTGGTCGCGTCGCACCGCTCGCGTCCGGTCTAGATTGCGTCGTACATGTAAGCATAAGGTACGAGAGGGTGTGCTATGGTGCTGTATCGTGAATACGACGCGAACCAGAGTGCTTGCAAGTGCAACCCCTTCAGACGTGACTTATTCACAAGACAGCACTAGCCTTGAGTACCGTGTATTGCTTTTCTAAAGCGATTGCCACTCAATAATCATAATAAAGCAAAACAAAAATGTATTAGTGCAACTTTCATTAAGTAAAATCACCAAAAGCCTTCAACCTTCCGCTGAAAAAAAAAATAGTCCCTGGCCGTGAGCAGCAGCATAAGTTAAAATATTTCGCCTGTAATGTTAGATGGCGGCAAAGACAGTCTTTATTACTGAGTGAGTCATCAGTCAGTAGAGAAGACTTTAATATTGAAAGGACAATTGCATTATGTAGGCATTATTTATGTAGGTCATCTCAGTTTGGTTGGAGGCTTTTGGTGATTTTACTTAAGGAAAGTTGCACTAATACATTTTTGTTTTGCTCGCGCCGCTTGCGTCCTGTCTGTGTAGTAGACACGGTGGCGTTCTAATCAATTTTACACAAAATTTTACACAAAATATACTTTAAAACAAACACCAGAGACCGCTTATCCCGAGTTCAGACTGCACGATTTTAGCCCCGATTTTGGTTTGCCGACAGGTTTTGAGAAATCGCCGACAAATGCCCGAAATCACAGGCAAATCGGTGCTCGTTCACGCGAGTGACAATCACGCAGTGTGAATGAGCAAAGACGCGATCTGAGAGAATCGCCGACGAGTCGCCGACGCCCGTAAGATATGTGGCATGCTAAATATCTGGACCTGTCGGCGATTCACAATCCTGCTGTGTGAATGTGTTCTGACTAAAAACTACATCGGCGATGACCGACAGCCAATGAGAGAGCAAGATACAGGGAGGAGGAGGAGGAGGAGTTATAGACCAGAATATCAGTATTTTAATAGATAGGCTTATATTTATAATTATATCAAACAGAAACAAAGCACAAACATTTGCGTGACCAGCAGCAACAGCAGGACATTTGCAAAATTATTTATTTACCCCCAACTCTCTTTGCAAAACACAGTCCTTGCTCCCCTCGTCTTCCCAACCATGTCCTGCATAAACTGTTTTTGTTTTTGTTTTTTTCCCGCTACAAATCAGTGCACAATTTGGATCGCAATCTTCTTGTAGGCTATCATTTTTAATAACAAATTCGGTGTCGCGCAAGAACTCCGGTCTCACGCACGCGTGATCTTCCGTTATTTCCGATCACTTCTCGCGTGTGTTTGGTTGTGAAGCGTAGTTTGTGGACCAGGCAGAAGTTGTCTGCGATTCTTTCTTTTGTAAAGTCATGCAGTGTGAAACCTCCTGTCGCCGAGCCATCGTGCAGTGTGAACACGGCAGCAACAGAATGTTACCCCAGATAGTCATGCAGTGTGAAAACAACAGTGACCCGATTATTTTGAAAATCGTGCAGTCTGAACTCGGCATTAGACAAATGTGCTGAGAACGCTAACCTAACATAAACACAAAATCATTCATGTTTAACTTACCTCCGGGCGATTCATGATCGGCGTCAGAGAGCGGCAACCTCTTGAACCACCACGTTCGCGCTGGAAAACTTCTGCAGTCCCTAATTGGCCAGAATGCTCTGTTCGACTTTTCCGAGATCATCTACTCTTCCCTGTGACCTACTTTCTGTAAGACCTGAATTTTTGACATTGAATTTTAGAAAACTGAATTTGACGTTCTGAATTTCTTCATCTTGAAAACTTGAATCCGTATTTTTTTAAACTGAATATTTGCAGTATTTGAATTCAGAACACAAAAACTAGCTGTTTGAAAATACATGTCTATAAAATTCAGCCATAAAAACCTTTCAGTTTGTTAAATTTCAGATGTTCAATATTCGTTCCACAAAAATTCAAATTCAAATCTATTTAAAATTCAGTTTTGTTAGATTACACTTGCAAATAATTCAAATTTACACAATTCAAATTCAAATCATTTTGTCATATTATTAGCTCCATAAATACAGCCCAGTTGTGCTAAAATAAATATAATGAGACGTCCATCATCAGATGAATGACATGGAAAAGTTAAGTTAGAGCCGTATGGAGCTAATAATATGACAAAATGATTTGAATTTGAATTGTGTAAATTTGAATTATTTGCAAGTGTAATCTAACAAAACTGAATTTTAAATAGATTTGAATTTGAATTTTTGTGGAACGAATATTGAACATCTGAAATTTAACAAACTGAAAGGTTTTTATGGCTGAATTTTATAGACATGTATTTTCAAACAGCTAGTTTTTGTGTTCTGAATTCAAATACTGCAAATATTCAGTTTAAAAAAATACGGATTCAAGTTTTCAAGATGAAGAAATTCAGAACGTCAAATTCAGTTTTCTAAAATTCAATGTCAAAAATTCAGGTCTTACAGAAAGTAGGTCACAGGGAAGAGTAGATGATCTCGGAAAAGTCGAACAGAGCATTCTGGCCAATTAGGGACTGCAGAAGTTTTCCAGCGCGAACGTGGTGGTTCAAGAGGTTGCCGCTCTCTGACGCCGATCATGAATCGCCCGGAGGTAAGTTAAACATGAATGATTTTGTGTTTATGTTAGGTTAGCGTTCTCAGCACATTTGTCTAATGCCGAGTTCAGACTGCACGATTTTCAAAATAATCGGGTCACTGTTGTTTTCACACTGCATGACTATCTGGGGTAACATTCTGTTGCTGCCGTGTTCACACTGCACGATGGCTCGGCGACAGGAGGTTTCACACTGCATGACTTTACAAAAGAAAGAATCGCAGACAACTTCTGCCTGGTCCACAAACTACGCTTCACAACCAAACACACGCGAGAAGTGATCGGAAATAACGGAAGATCACGCGTGCGTGAGACCGGAGTTCTTGCGCGACACCGAATTTGTTATTAAAAATGATAGCCTACAAGAAGATTGCGATCCAAATTGTGCACTGATTTGTAGCGGGAAAAAAACAAAAACAAAAACAGTTTATGCAGGACATGGTTGGGAAGACGAGGGGAGCAAGGACTGTGTTTTGCAAAGAGAGTTGGGGGTAAATAAATAATTTTGCAAATGTCCTGCTGTTGCTGCTGGTCACGCAAATGTTTGTGCTTTGTTTCTGTTTGATATAATTATAAATATAAGCCTATCTATTAAAATACTGATATTCTGGTCTATAACTCCTCCTCCTCCTCCTCCCTGTATCTTGCTCTCTCATTGGCTGTCGGTCATCGCCGATGTAGTTTTTAGTCAGAACACATTCACACAGCAGGATTGTGAATCGCCGACAGGTCCAGATATTTAGCATGCCACATATCTTACGGGCGTCGGCGACTCGTCGGCGATTCTCTCAGATCGCGTCTTTGCTCATTCACACTGCGTGATTGTCACTCGCGTGAACGAGCACCGATTTGCCTGTGATTTCGGGCATTTGTCGGCGATTTCTCAAAACCTGTCGGCAAACCAAAATCGGGGCTAAAATCGTGCAGTCTGAACTCGGGATAAGCGGTCTCTGGTGTTTGTTTTAAAGTATATTTTGTGTAAAATTTTGTGTAAAATTGATTAGAACGCCACCGTGTCTACTACACAGACAGGACGCAAGCGGCGCGAGCAAAACAAAAATGTATTAGTGCAACTTTCCTTAAGTAAAATCACCAAAAGCCTCCAACCAAACTGAGATGACCTACATAAATAATGCCTACATAATGCAATTGTCCTTTCAATATTAAAGTCTTCTCTACTGACTGATGACTCACTCAGTAATAAAGACTGTCTTTGCCGCCATCTAACATTACAGGCGAAATATTTTAACTTATGCTGCTGCTCACGGCCAGGGACTATTTTTTTTTTCAGCGGAAGGTTGAAGGCTTTTGGTGATTTTACTTAATGAAAGTTGCACTAATACATTTTTGTTTTGCTTTATTATGATTATTGAGTGGCAATCGCTTTAGAAAAGCAATACACGGTACTCAAGGCTAGTGCTGTCTTGTGAATAAGTCACGTCTGAAGGGGTTGCACTTGCAAGCACTCTGGTTCGCGTCGTATTCACGATACAGCACCATAGCACACCCTCTCGTACCTTATGCTTACATGTACGACGCAATCTAGACCGGACGCGAGCGGTGCGACGCGACCAGTGAAATCCCCAACAGCACACGATTACCCATCCTATTTCTGACCTAGTCCCAGCTCTTTACAACAGTCGCTTCAAGCACTGTGTTGCGCCGCTCGCGTCCTGTCTGTGTAAGTTAGTAGACACGGTGGCGTTCTAATCAATTTTACACAAAATATACTTCAAAACAAACACCAGAGACCGCTTAGACAAATGTATCACGTGCTGAGAACGCTAACCTAACATATAAACACAAAATCATTCATGTTTAACTTCCCTCCGGGCGATTCATGATCGGCGTCAGAGAGCGGCAACCTCTTGAACCACCACGTTTGCACTGGAAAACTTCTGCAGTCCCTAATTGGCCAAAATGCTCTGTTCGACTTTTCCGAGATCATCTACTCTTCCCTGTGACCTACTTTCTGTAAGACCTGAATTTTTGACATTGAATTTTTGACATTGAATTTTAGAAAACTGAATTTGACGTTCCGAATTTCTTCATCTTGAAAACTTGAATCCGTATTTTTTTAAACTGAATATTTGCAGTATTTGAATTCAGAACACAAAAACTAGCTGTTTGAAAATACATGTCTATAAAATTCAGCCATAAAAACCTTTCAGTTTGTTAAATTTCAGATGTTCAATATTCGTTCCAAAAAAATTAAAATTCAGAACTATTTAAAATTCAGTTTTGTTAGATTACACTTGCAAATAATTCAAATTTACACAATTCAAATTCAAATCATTTTGTCATATTATTAGCTCCATACTCCGGGCGATTCATGATCGGCGTCAGAGAGCGGCAACCTCTTGAACCACCACGTTTGCACTGGAAAACTTCTGCAGTCCCTAATTGGCCAAAATGCTCTGTTCGACTTTTCCGAGATCATCTACTCTTCCCTGTGACCTACTTTCTGTAAGACCTGAATTTTTGACATTGAATTTTTGACATTGAATTTTAGAAAACTGAATTTGACGTTCCGAATTTCTTCATCTTGAAAACTTGAATCCGTATTTTTTTAAACTGAATATTTGCAGTATTTGAATTCAGAACACAAAAACTAGCTGTTTGAAAATACATGTCTATAAAATTCAGCCATAAAAACCTTTCAGTTTGTTAAATTTCAGATGTTCAATATTCGTTCCAAAAAAATTAAAATTCAGAACTATTTAAAATTCAGTTTTGTTAGATTACACTTGCAAATAATTCAAATTTACACAATTCAAATTCAAATCATTTTGTCATATTATTAGCTCCATAGTATTAGGCTATTGATTCCCGTGATCTTGCTTATAAATTCCGATTCAGCCATTAGCCTATACCTTCGTGATCACGCAAAAAAGGTCTGCAGTGAAGTCCATTCAGAATTCCAACCAACACAAAATATAAATAATTACGCTGTGCATGTACAAATCACAGTCTATGGTACAAATGAATGATTTAGGAGGGAAATAGACTGCTCCCATAACGTAGAAAGCAACGATATGATATTCAACCGAAAAATATTCTTCATAAAATTAAACCGGAGAGATAGTTAATGAGTGAATTAACTATGTTCCTAAATACATATAAGCACATGCATAACCCTCCCTAACCCATTTAAATAAATGAATTGTGTGTGTGTGTGTGTATATAATATTATATATAGGTTATATATATATATATATATATATACATATAAAATATTATTAAAAATATTATATATTATATACATCAGGTTACCAGTTAGCTAACGTTAGTGAAGTGTTGGTCACGTAAGCTATCGCTGCAATTAACCTATTATCTTCCAATAAACATTTACTAAAACTGGCTACAATAAATATAACTACAGACTAGATTCACGAGAGGTCGGCTAATGTGTGTAAAAGTAAAAAAATACAGTAATTTCATTAATTTACCAGCGAACGCACTTCTGAAGCACTGAAAATGAATGGGGTTCAATGGAGAAACTATCAGTGTTTGGAACTATTGGCTGCTCCACGACACGCGTTACTTCCGCATTCCAAAGTTCCTATGGCGGTCTATGGGAGTGTCGCAACTCTCTCTCTCTATGGCTCTGGCTGTAACGAGTGGAAATAAGGTATGGCCCCTTTATACGGTGGCCGAGAGAGCTCAACGCGCTGCAACTGAAGAAAACGCATGCAAATAGAAGAAAACACATGCAAATAGAAAACAATGCGTGCAAATAGAAAAAAAACACATGCAAATTAAATAAAACGCATGCAAATAGAAAAAAACGCATGCAAATAGAAAAAAACGCGTGCAAATAAAAAAAAAAACCTGCAAATTAAGAAAACATCTTCATCAGTTTCACAACACTAGTGTGCTCCAAATACTCACAACACCAACAAATACATAAACGCGCTGCAAATAACACAGAGCACAACGGAAATGTTTCCAGGGGAACCAAATAAGTGACGAACCCGGCTGGGACGTGCTGGCATAGATATCCATAAATCTATGCGTGCTGGTGCTTACAGCTTAAAATTATACTTTATTTATTTGTTTATTTATTTATTTGTTTGTGCAAAACATACAGAGATTACATTTTTTATGACATACAACTTGTATACAATGTACAAAATGTATTAACAATATGTTCAATGTCATCAGAATACAAATGAGAAAAGAACAATGAGCTGGAAACTAAAATAAATAAATAAAAAAGATAAAGAAGAAAAACATGAAGGAAAGATATTTATCTATAAGTTACATCAGTTACACTGTACAAATTGTTTCATGTTATTACATTTTCATAAAGAAAAGTTTCGTAAGAAATGTTAGGTAATGTAGGGTCCAAAATTTTAAAGTTGAGACACAGATATATAACGCATATTTTAAAAGCTTTTTTTGTAAAATAAAATAAAAATGTATTTGCATCCGTTATGTTAACAGCATCATATTTCTGTCGTAAGACCAGCTGATGGACACCGTGCTGCGTTGTCATGGGAACATCCCACGTTGTCTTTAGTTGCTCCCTTCATCAAGTGCGTTCCACACGGCTGCCTAACAGCACACTAGAGCCTTGCTCACTCCAAAAAGGCTCTGCAATCTGCCCTTCAAAGGGAGTATGGCATAGGGAAGCTCTCGAGCAATAAGCACGTCTCAGCTGGGTTCGTCACTTATTTGGTTCCCCTGGAAACATTTCCGTTGTGGTCTGTGTTATTTGCAGCGTGTTTTCTGTATTTGGTTGTGTTGTGAACTTTTGCAGCGCGTTTCCTTATTTGGAGCACACGTGTGTTGTGAAACTGATGAAGATGTTTTTTTTTTAATTTGCTGGTGTTTTTTTCTATTTGCACGCGTGTTTTTCTATTTGCATGTGTTTTTTTCTAATTGCATGCGTTTTTTCTATTTGCACGCGTTTTTCTCTATTTGCATGTGTTTGCTTCAGTTGCAGCGCGTTGAGCTGTCTCGGCCACCGTACTTTTAAGAGCTGCGCGCGCCCTGTTTAACTGTCGGCAGTCTGTATTGTATGTGCGCCTCGAACACCACATGTATACGGCGCCGGGTTATTTCTGTTTGATGCTCATTTTATCAGAATTTTATCAGATCTGTTTTTTGCCGTAAAGCAATTCGTTACCTCGCGAGACCTGATTTCACACGACACTTCCTAACAACCAAAGTTGCAAGGGTGGTTTTGCGGCTCACAGGCACCAGGGGGGTGCGAGACGACCACCATTCAACACGAAATCAGTAATATAAACATTACAATGACTCCAAAGCTGTTCGGTTAAGGTAAAAAAGTTACTTAGTTCACCTTTAATGTAAATCATTCAAATCACTGTACATAACAAGAGGACTTTACTTATTTTAGCTGCAATATATTTATTTTTTTAAAAACCGATAAATATCATATATTTTATATATAAATATTCATTTATAAATAAAACGTATAAAAAATATTTATAAATATTATAGCCTACTATGTTTTTAATGTGTATTTTAATTTGTGTATGTAAAAATATAATATATAGGCCTAAATTTAAAAAAAAAAATATTAAGAAACTATATAGGCTATATATAACTATTTATAAATAAAAATATATAAAGTATTTATGATAAAAAAAATTGTTTAAAAAATAGCCTACTGTACAAAATGTTAATATATAATATATAGTAGGCCTATATATAGTATATAATATATATATATATATATATAAAACATATTTGTAAAACAACTTTATATATAACTATATAAAAATCTGTTATTTATTTATTTATTTATTTATATAGCCTATACTTAACAGCAGAAATACCTACATGCCCACTTACAAACACTACAGTACTGTACAGTGCAGTAAAAAATATTATGAAGTAAAATTATATATATATTAACTGGGACTATGGTTAGGGAATCTGACATGTATATTCACATATAATATTTTTATGATGTGTTTGTCATGCTGTGGCTCACTGTTACTGAGCAATGACCAGTAGATGGCGCACTCACATACCAATCAAGTGCTGTTCAGTGGTATATTTTGTATTATTTGATGTATTTTAAGACATACAGCCCTTTTACCATGGTAATGATTGATTCTACAACAGTTATTTTTTTACTTCAATAAAACTGATAACTTGATATTAGCAAGCACTCCAAAAAAGTTGCTTAAAGCCTTTCATAAATGAGTTTGTAAGGGTTAATTTTGTACAAATTTTGATTTATAATAAAATGGGAAGTCTTGTAAAGCAGAAATAAAACTGGTATCCAAGAGGGCAGTTAAATTTGAAATGAAAATGAAACATTTTTAATATCTTACATCATTATTTCTATGCTTTACTATCCATCTTTTATTTTTGTTGTTGAAAAGCAATAAAAAGTGTTTTTCCTCAGAAAAGCTATTTCCTTTCTTTTTATTAGCACATCATAAACTGTGGCAATACTATAAAATGAAACCACATTAAATGCAAACATCTGGCAGATAGATTATTGACATATTTTTTTGGAGAATAATATGCATGTGGTTTGCATGCACCAATATTTATATTTGACCTATAATGCCTAGTCTATAAATAATTTCTGCAATCAAATCTCAGAGATCTCTCAAATTATTATGAAATTCATCCGAGAACAAATGATCTGAACTGCTTTGCACATTTATTTTATTGCTTTATATTGTTGTTTTATGTGTATCGTCTTGTTTATTCCTTTTTATTGTTATTGTTTTCTAGGCGAAACTTCTGAAATGAATAGCAACCTCTGAGCAACAGAAACAGAAACGATAACTGCGAGCTTCTTCATTCATCTTCATCGAACTGTTTGTCAGTGCTGGTGGTTTTGGCTTCACACTGGCCGGTTTAATGGTCAGCAAACAGCCCAGCTGAAGCCACATGATGACAGTATTGGATGTGCATGTGTGTATCTCGGCACCCTTTTTTAGTCAATACACAATTATCCTCCCAGTTGCACTTCCTGTGAATGGGAAATGCTGGAAATAGCAAGGGGAAGCATTGTGTGCTAATTGCAGCTAACAGTAGTCACTTGCCGTATTGATCACACATTAGATGCGGGTTGCAGGAGGGAGGATGCGTGAAGTGGATTTAGGGTTGTCTGTTCCATTCTTAAAGCCTCCAATTAATGTCTCCGCACACAAGGGTTTTTCTGAAATGTTTAAGGACCACTCTTCATCATCATGGTGGTCGCTTTATGCATGAAGTGCTCTTCCTGAAAGCGAGAATATCTCAAACTGAGGATTAGGATGTCCTTGTTCAGTCTCGTGCGTTGTGCTTTTCTAATGGATGTTTTTACACTCTTATTGAACATTATGTGTGTGCGTATTGTCATTTTCCTTTACACTATTTTCCCGGTTGTGTTCATTTTTTAAAAATCAAAATAGCATTTTAAGTGTATACAATATATACAGAAAAATGCACAAAATGTGCTCTGATGCAAGTCTAAATTTCGCTGTAGATCATTATGAAACATCACGAAAAGGACCCGATGACTGATGTAGGCCTACTGCAAGAACATGTGCATTAGAAACTTTCCTTTCAGAGTCTTTTCAAACAACTACAAGCTCTTCATGCAATGATTCAGATCAATATCACATGTTTCCAAGTCACAGCAGGAAGTGAGGTCATTCTGGAAGACTTGCGTGTTGCTTAAAGTGTTTAATTCAAGCATGACAAACTTTCTTTTACTCATCAAGGCTGCATTTTTATCAAAAATACAGTAGGCTAATATTGTGAAATATTATTACAATTTAAAATAACTGTTTTCTATTTGAATATATTT
Source organism: Rhinichthys klamathensis goyatoka (assembly GCF_029890125.1). Taxonomy (NCBI): domain Eukaryota; kingdom Metazoa; phylum Chordata; class Actinopteri; order Cypriniformes; family Leuciscidae; genus Rhinichthys; species Rhinichthys klamathensis. Next base: position 1,495,813 of record NW_026606800.1, read on the forward strand.
TAACATGTAATTTATTCCTGTGATCGAAGCTGAATTTTCAGCATCATTACTCCAGTCTTCTGTCACATGATCCTTCAGATATGATTCTAATATGATGATTTGCTGCTCAAGAAACATTTCTTATATTATCAGTGTTGAAAAGTTATTTTGTGTTCATATGGGTATGGAGTGACATGATGCACAATAAATAACAAACTATTCCTTCTTCCTGAAATGAATCAACCACACAACATCTGATCCTGTTTACAGATACCTTCTCTGAGCAGCATGGGGTCAAAGGTCAGAGCCCGCCGGTACATTAACTAGCCGCTTGCTGATGGATGGAGTTGTTAGTGAACTAGAGGTGGATAATCCCAGCATACAGGTGAGCCTTTTCCTCTGGTGACCAATTACCCAGACTGCTCTGTCCAGCCGCCATAATGGAACATGGACTAACAGGGGCGGTCAGCAATTTAGATGCTATTTGGATCTCCGTGTCTTTATTTCTCTGTGCATCTAATGGAAATTGAATTGTATGTGCAGTGCAGAAAGCAATGAACCTTATAGACCATTTTCCAAGAAGTCTTTTGAATTCAAGAACAGCCTGTCTATTTGAGGAGCTTTGTAAGGAACTGCTTTAAAGTCGACATGAAACAGCATTTAAAACCCATTTTAATGTGATAGATTTCTTATTTTTTGAGTGAAAGAATATTTAACAAGAAAAAAATGTGAGATGGGACTTGGTTCAATGCATCAGGAGTTGATTAGATAAAAAAAAAAAGGTTAGTCTTTTTTAATAGTGCCTTAAAATACAACATACATATTTTTTTGGTCATAATCAATGGTAAATAATCAATGCTGAAAACATATTTTGCACTTTTTAACCTTCCTTTATGGGTCACACTCATAATCCTTCTGGTCAAAAGTGGCCGAACACCTCAAATACCACTTTTTCTTTTCTTCAGTAAAATCATGTGATATATTTGTGTTCAATAATATTTTTCATTTATTTTAATATTTTGTATTTTGAGGGAATTTATGGAACTAAGTAATATTTATGCAATATTTATTACCCCCCCCCCCCCCCCCCCTTTTTTTTACACAATTTTAGCAATATAATACAATGAATGAATCCGTAAATTATTTTAATTTGTAAAATTATTTTTCAATGAACACTTGCTGTGTATTTTTTCTGCATTGTGGCTGATTAAATTACCACATTAAAAGATCAATAATAATAATGAAAGTCACAAAGAAAAATGTTGATCATGGCAAAACTGTGAATCTCAAATCATCACTATTTACGTTTTGAAAAGATATACTGTATATCCTACCATTTTTCCACAGTGTTTTTCTCATAGCCAGTTGTTGATTAAGGTGTTGACTCCAAGGACGATAACTAAAAAGATAACGATGAAGATTTCTAAAAATAGTTCTCAATATTAAAGAATAGCAGAGTTCACACCACAACTATAAGAGAAACGATATGAAATCACTTTCAGAATATTTTTTTCCCAGTTGATGAACGATAAAATATTGACAGCCAATCAGAATCCATCCTGCTTTAAGAGCGCGACAGAGATGACAACTGCTAATAATATAGTTATGGTTATAGTTATTTTCGTAGTTATTTTTCTTTGTGTGAACGGGCCTTAAATCAGACCTAACAAAGCACATGAACCAAAGTCCTAAACGCATGTACAAACAAGGAAATGAAGCTACACGAATGACCAGCGTCAGTGACGCGTTACGTGCTGAGGCCTCCAAACTCAAGCAGCGGTCGGTCGGAAAAACACGTTCGGGTCCAGTGGATCCCAACGAAGTGCAGTGTTGTGCTGTGGCCCTGGAGCTATTCCTGCTCAAACAGAGCTGCATACATATCCATAAATTGCAGGCGTGCTGTTAAGACAATGCCTGTGCATAAATGACAGGGAGCGAATCAGAGAACCCACGACCTTTGACACACTAGTTGTGATTTATTATTAATGAGAAAGAACCTTTAATCTTTAAACGTTTGTGATGTATTATATATGTCGGATCCAATTGCCACTTCAGTGAAAAATCAGCAAATATCAGTGCGGATTCATACCCTTGGGTTTGGTCAACAAACCTGGAGAATGAGGGGGTTTTAAACATACCCTCCACTAATGGTTACATGCATGTCAACAAGCATTTTCCAGTGGGAACACGCTCACTGAAATTAACAGTGCAAAAGACTCATTTTTATTTAGCTGATACCTTTTAACCTTACAGTGCACAAGAGTGGTGATAGTCAGATATTGATCACAGCTGGGATTTGAACCTACAACCACCACACGTCACAGAATTTACTGTATCCATATACAAGGCATCATTGGAAAGATGTTTATCACAGCCAGCTGAATTAAGACACGTGTTGTGTGTATCTAATACATAATTAATCACCATGCCACACCGTGCCAGCGTCTGGACCTGGCAAATGTGTGACGAGCACTCTCTTTAATTGCACATCACTCTAGTGTATTGGGAATATAATATTCTTCATTAAAGTGCCTTAAAATACAATGTTTGTCTTTTTTGGTCACTTTTACATTTCTAATTGTAAACAGTCGACATGTTGCATCATTTACAACAGAATTTGACCACATTAAAACATTTGAAGGAATGAGTGAAGCTGTTTTAGACATTTCTCAGTGATTAAATACATTTTTTTAAAATGTTTTTGTAAGTGTCTTCTACTCACCAATATTGAATTTATTTGGCACTGTAAAAACAGTAATACTGTGAATACTATTACAAAATAACTTGTTTCTGTTTGAAAATATTTTAGAATGTAATTTATTCCTGTGACCAAAGCTGAATTTTTAGCATCATTACTCCAGTCTTCAGTCTTACATGATCCTTCAGAAATCATTCTAATTTTGACGATTTGCTGCTCAATAAATATTTCTGGTTATTATCCATGTTAAAAACAGTTGTGCTGCTTAATACTTTTGTGCATTTTTTTTGATGAATAGAAAGTTCTCAAAAACAGCACTTATTTGAGAAATCTTTTGTAACATTATAAATTTCTTTAATGTCATTTTCGATCAATGCATTGCTGAATAATATTAATTTATTTTAAAAAACTAAATGAAATAATAGTGCCCTCAAACTTTTGAATGGTAGTGTATATAGTTATTAGCATGTTTATTTCATATGACTATGTTTTCATTTTTGCTGATCTAGAATATATTTCATTAAACCCACATTAAATATTTTTCATTATTTAGTTATTTTTGTATTTTCCACCTGCATATTGTATATAGTTTATTTTTATGGTTACACTTTATTTTAAGGTGTCATTGTTACAGTATAATTATATATTTAAGTATTGAGTAATATTAATTAACAAAGTGTACTTACTATAGGGTTATGGTAGGATTAGGGTTTGGTTGAGGGTTAGTTGCATGTAATTATGCATAATTTACTAAGCTCAAGTAACACAACAAGGACACTGTAAAATAAAGTGATACCGTTTTTTTTCATTTCTAACAAAAGTACATATTTGTTACATGTATACATATTTGAACATATTTGAAGTGTAATAGGCTTTCTGTCAGATGGGTGAATATGCTGCACTTCCATGTTTCGCCAGTAGGTGCTGCTGGTTCTCACGCAAACTCGCACACAGAGCTGACGGGCTGGAAGTGGGAGGCGCTTGTGTGGAGTAAAGTATCAGCTGGGAGAGACCGGAGCAGCATTCACTCGCGCCTCTCTCTGTGTGCGGACAGCATCTGTCAACTCAATACTGAGGGAGAAAGACACCTGCTACAGATGCGAGACAACACAACACACTTTACAGCGTCATGAGATGAATCAACGGCCAGCGCGTGAGGAAAAAACATCTGAGAGACAAGGACGGACGCCTGGCATCACTGGGCAACTCGATCTGGAGGTGAGGCTGGAGATGATGATGATGATGATGGTGGTGGTGGTGGTGGTGGTGGTGGTGGTCATGTCGTGGATGGCAACTGTACATTATTATTGCATGGAGCTCTATTATATCACGTGCGTGTTCTGGTGGCAGAGTCACATGCCACTTGCGCGCGTTTGGTGAAGGTGTTTGTGTACGCCATCCTCTTCTAATGGATGTGGGAAAAACTTCCTGGTGGGATTTATAGCAACCGCTGGATTGGGTCACTTGGATAAGATGTCCTGGATACTCCAAATACTTGTGATTTGCCATTGGCCGAGAACATGGAGAGTTTAGTTGCAACCCTTAAGTGAACCAAAAGTCCATGGTTGCTTCTCCAAACCTATCTAGAATGCATTTTATTGTCAATATATCTAAATTAAAATAGTAAATTGTAGACATTTCACTAGGTTTGGAGACACAACCATTGACCACTTACTTCAGGTGTTTGTTTTCAGCAGAGCTTGTCAATATATATGTGTATATGTAGCATATATATATATATATATATATATATATATATACATATATATATAACTTTTTCAAGCATTATTGCATTTTGTTAAATCAGTATTGATATACATGTATTTAATTGAAGAAGAAAAAACTCAGATCATTGTCCTGAGTTTATCTTTTCACTATATACTGTAGTTCGACAGTAGATATTAATGTTTGTTTAATGATGGTTTTACACTCTAAATGATAAACCGAAGCAACCAAATTATATATAAACAGTACACACACACTTAAACATATTTTTTAAACAGAATAAAAAAAATGACTGATATGATATGGACTGAAATGCAAAAATGATATTGTTTTGCCTATCAGCCCAGGGACTTACAGAACATTTTTTTGTTGCAAAACCCTTGGATAAGAGTTCTTACTAAACTCTGCATGAAAGTAGATCTCCAGGAGACTGATTTGAGTTTTTGCATGTCCTTATTGATTGGTACAATATCATAAGGGAGGCTGTTACAGTAAGAAGCTTTTGTTGAACCCGTAGGCTATTGTGCATACAGAAACATTATGTTCTATTTTTTTTTTTTTTCGCAGTAAGTAAACAAATGCAATCTGAATTTACCCCTCCCAGGCAATATGGGACTATTACAGATAGTAAAATCGATTGCATGTGCAAGTGATACAGCAGCTGATCTCTTTGCATTTTATAAGTGAGTTCAGTGTTATCTCAGAGGTCAGCTGTCTCTCAATATAAACATATTTCACACTCACGACACGCATAACGCTCGACTGTGCCGTTTCCCCCTGTGTCGTAGGGATAATCCGTGTCGTGCCACGCATGTGTTCTCTTGCACACGCAGAAGTGCAGATTCCGTCGCAGCAGCCGTGGGTCTCGGTGGAATAGCACTTCTGTCATGTTTGCAGACGCAGACATTGATAACATTGGCAAATGTATCAGGTAGCAGCTCCGAACATGCCCCAGATTAAAGGCTTACAGTTCGGATGCTCTGGAACGGGGCTGAGCAGTTGCACACACACACACACACACACACAATTCTCGTCAATGTTTTAAAACTTCCAGTAGATTGGAGAAATATGGCTGACTAAATGGTTGGACTGTGAATCGTTTTATCCTAGTCCTCTTTTGCACTGTGCCGAGGGAGTGTTGTGCTGCTGGTTATATTGGTCCACCCTTCTCCGGTCAAAATCAATATGTTTTTGAAATCAAGTACAAAAGGAAGAACAAAAGAATAAGAGTTCTTTCTTTGGGAGACAGGGCTAATATGTTTTCAGAATAGTAGAATATTTCAGCAGGGATGGATTTCTGCAGCTTTTCAAAGCCTGAGATGACAAAAAGAAGAGAATTTGGTTTCGAAAGCTATGGCGGTTTTATTATTTTCAGGTTCAGATACCTTCTGGGGATGTTATTATGAGTCGAGAGGAACGGTATGAAGGCTGATACAGGTGAGGTTACGGTTATAACACCGAATGGATTTCATTTCGGATTGAGTGCATGATTGCTTGATTTCTTGAGAGCCGAGGACATGGCGCTTCGTTGCATAATTTCCCACATCTTTTAGCGTGGCTGTCTTCTGTGATGCATTATCTCTTGTGACCTCAGGCGAACTGCCTGGAAAATGTAGGTTAATGTTTATATAAAACAATCCGGGCAGCAGTTCTGTGTCAGCCATGTTCTTAATATAAAAAAATAAGCATGCTGAAGTTGATATTGATGTGACATATGCTTTGTTTATGCCAAACGTTTTACAGGCTTGAGAGAGCAGTGTTTGATTTTGTTCTTTGCGTGTCACCAGTCTATTTAAGGTTGTGAATAGTGCTCAAGTAATGAAAGCAGTTCCTAATTTAGAAGATCTAGTCTGCGTCAATTTCACGGCTGCAGTATTGTGAGCAACGTCTGTCATGTATGTCATTATTTTCATCTTGCGCTGCCAAGGCAAAATCTTTATTAATTAGTTGGGCTTGAGGTGTTGTTTGTGCTTTGATATATTACCTGTCTGCGCTGAATGTGTTGTTTCATGTTTGCTAATGCCCGCTAAACCAAATGACAAAAGGGTTGTCAAATAAATGACTAGATGCAAATGATGTGGGCAGTTACGGTGAAGAGAAAGTTGTTTTTGTAGGTTGCCCATAGCGAGTTTGCATCCATGATATTAAACCTTATTAAGTCAACGGCACGCAAGGTCATGTAAACACCTTAAATGGTTTTTCTGCTATCAGGGAAAGGTCAGAAATGGTTTAAAGGTTTTTTTTTTTTTATACTGAGGATAAAATGAACTTACTACTACCTGACAGATTTCATTGAAACAGTGTCCTGAGAATCACACCTCTGACAGCTTTACACTCTATAAATGGCAAAGAAGGAAGGAAGTAGCTTGTGCTTTTTCTTTTTTAAGTCACATTTCTTTTGACATCAAGGCTGGAGGAAATCGTCAAAGTTTTCTTGAATAGTGTTTTTTTTCTCTACATTTTGTTTCAGAGGTCTCCTACAATAGGTTTACATGCATCCAACCCCTCCTTTTCACGAGTCTACTCTGCTCTGATTGGTAGATGACCCAGTCTATTGTGATTGGTCTACCGCTAATGATTGCGTCAGTTTTCGTATCAATTCCAGTGCAAGTCCTCATCCTTCTGAAGTGGATGCAAAGTGGATTTGCAGCGCAGAAAACAGCGTCTTCTCGACATGTCGACACGCAAACTAAACTCTTCCAGTCTCAGCTACTACAGTGTTTGAGGGTTAAAGTAGACGTCATTCACGGCAGCCAATCAAGACCTTAGGCTGCGTGTTGCTGACGACTCGTTTCAGATGTTCAGAATCCATTCTTTCTTTTAGGAGACAAAATGTATTTGTTGTGCACTCTGATCTTTACAGCTTTGCAGACATTTTACATTCACTAACAGCTATAATACTGTACACACTACTTGAAAGGTAATATTCGAAAAGCATTATGGGGCACTTTAAGATTCCAGCGTTTTTTTTTTTTTTGCACATGCAAACGTCTTCAGTGTGCCGTCTGCTTCCTTAACCTGGGTGAGCAACCATGTTAAATAATCAAAGGTGTCATGCTATTTTATATTTATTTACAGTACTACTGGGTAGATCTCTGATTATATGTAATCTGGATTATGTATAGGTTCCAATTTTTAAGTATCAGATTACAGTTATTTTTATTGATTAAATGATTAGGCTACAAGTTGTTTGCACAATGGTATTTTTGTGTTTAATTTTTGTGTTGTAGTGTTTTTAATTTTAAAATCATTTATTTTAGTTTGACATTTTTATGATTACATTAATTAATAGCTTTATCAATTTACGAAACCCCCGCAGTTCCTTCACGAAACCCTTACGTAAAATATATAATGTTTAATTTAACCTCATGTTGTTCATAACAAGAAATGGAATACATTTTTTTCTCTGTATATTTTTATATCAATATGGTACAAGAATATTCTATTCAAATCAATGTGATAAACGAGTTAAGTCAAAAGTAATCTAGTAGTAATCTAAAAGTAGTCCAATTATATTAATGTAATAGATTATCTAACTAATTTAATTTCAATTTTCATCATGTAATTTGAAATCAGTAATGGAATTTGTAAATAATCTACCCAGCACTTATTCAAAAATATTTTTGGAGAGCGACACCAATTGCAAAATATGAAACCATTTTTAATACTTTATCTTTTCTACAATGTGTTGCTCTAGTGTTACAGCTTATATTCATTGTTATAATAGACATATAACATAAGTTTGGGGTCAGTAAGATTTTATTTTGAAAGAATATAATACTTTTATTCAGCAATGATGCATTCAATTGACCAAAAGTGACAGAGATTGTTATTAAAAACAATTTCAAAACACAAGTTTCTTAGGCAGCAAATCGTCATATTAGAATGATTTCTGAAGGATCATGTGACTGAAGACTGGAGTAATGATGCTTAACACACACACACACACACACACACACACACACACACACACACATGAGCTCTGCCACAGTGTTTTAGATTTTCTTTTCTTGTACTACAATAATATTGCAACCATTTCTGGCGTTTAAAGTTGCATTTAAAAAAGGTTAGAAAATCTGAGGTGACACATATGCCCCCTTAAGTTTCATGCATCCAATTCATGACAATTGATTCAGTCAGTTACAACAAGAAGTGTCTAGCTTGATACCATTGAACTTTGGCACTGTGGGTGAACGGAGAGCCGCCGGAGCGTGTAAATATGCAACAGGACTGCTGGCACTCTGAGGCCATATATAGACTGAACCCATGAGGATGCGCTGGCAGCCCTAACCGGGCTAAAACCAACAGATGAGATGGAAACCAAACTCTAGTTGCTGACAAGACAAATGCAATCCCTCAATCGGGCTGAACAGAGAGGTCAAATTAGCGAGAGACCACGTTAGACTGCCTCATAATTTGTGGACTTAAGCCAGTTGGGAATCCATGCCTGAGTGAATGTCAGAGTCTGTGATGAGAATTAGTATGCAGAATATTCAGCTCAGAGCCAAAGCAAATGGAGTAATATACTTGCTAATGTAGAGGGCAAAGGGCCTTAAGCGAACTGCACAGTTTCTGAGCTCTTAAGAGGCCGTACGAGCCATTAGAGACTGTTGTCCGCTATCCATACCCCGCGCAAGCTGTCACCTTTCAACCCCCGCCGGTTTTTAGAGCTTTTCTCCCTCCATCTGTTTAAAACGGGATTTTGCTCGAAAACTCTGCGTGGTCGTGTTGCGTTTGGTGATCGTAAAGTGCTTTTAACAACGTCAGATCCCCGATGAACTCTGAAATCAAATTTTACATTCATAGACATTAGCGACTGCACGAAACAGCATTTGCATTTCAATTTAAAAGTGGCAAAGCATTTAGCATCTGTAATGTGACATTTCTGAAGGAAAGTCATATTTAATGGGAAATAATGTAGCGTGGGATTTCATCGTATCCTTTGGGATTTGATACAAGTTGTGTTTGCTTAGTAACTGTTGCTGTTGATCACACTCTGTGTTAGGGATTTGAACAAACTAACTGTTAAGTATAAAACTTGGCATGTTACTCTTCCCACAGTGTTTGGTCTACAGACATGAATAATGCCTCAAATCATGTCGTTTGTTGAGAAGAGATGTGCTAAGTGCTATTTTTGCCAAGTGGATGATTATAATCTCTCCGCTTCATTTTTGATGAAAGATTATGAAAACTGTCACACTTTAAGTGTAACTTTTTAAATATGTATTTCGCCTCTCCTGTTTGTTTTTGTGTTTGTTGGAAAGATCATACTCCGATTCATATACTCCGATCAACCAGTAGAAAGTTTACATAACTTGTAATATTAATACTTTTGTTTAATTTACTTAATAATTTATGAATATTATTCTTAAGTAAATAAATTAAAGTGAGTAAATTAAAATCATATATATATATATATATATATATATATATATATATATATATATATATATATATATATATAAGCCATTACTTCCGTCTTCAGTGTCACATGATCCTGATTTATTATCAATGTTTGAAACAGTTGAGCTGCTTAATATTTTTTTATAATCTGTGATACATTTTTCAGGATTCTTTGATGAATAAAAAGTTTTAGAAACAACAGCATTTATTTAAAATAGAAATATTTTGTAACAATATACACGTTCAAAAGTTTGGGGTCAGTGAGTCATTTCTTTCTTTCTTTTTTTGAAAGAGATTAATACTTTTATTCAGCAAGGATGTTCAATTGATAAAAGGTAATAGTAAAGATTTATATTGTTAGAAAATATGTCTATTTTGAATAAATTCTGTTCTTTTAAAGTTTTTATTCATCAGTGAATCCTGAAAAAGTATCAAAGATTGCAAAAAAAAATATTAAGCAGCTCAACTGTTTCCAACATTGATAATCAAATCCTCATATTAGAATGATTTCTGGAGGATCATGTGACACTGAAGACTGGCGTAATGATGCTGAAAATTCAGCTTTGCATCACAGAAATAAATACAATTTTAAAGTATAATAAAGTTGAAACCCATTATTTGAAATTGTAATAATATTTCACAATATTACAGTTTTTTTCTGTATTTTTGACCAAATAAATGCTGTCAGCATAAGAGACTTCTTTCAAAAACATAAAAAATAAGTTTCCAAACTTTTGACCGGTACTGTATATGATTTTTACTCACTTTATATATTATAGTATATATTTTGTCATGCTAAAAAAAACTTTTTTTAAAAGCTTTTGACAGAAAGATTTTTCTTCAGATTAAGATGCACTATGATCCGTAACCAGGAGACACTTAAGGATATATCTGTGGTCAATTTTTACTTTATATTGTATTTTAACACACGCTAGCAATTGCACGCTTGTTTTTTTTCCTAAAAACACAAGTTCATTCCCTACATTTAGACCTATGACTTCATGGCAAAATCAGAGGTGTGTTTGCATAAAAATACACTCACTAGGGTGAATTAAAGCAGTTGTACATTGGCTTAATGACCAGTGAATGTAGTGCTTATCGGAGCCTGTAATCTCCAGTCGCCCGTCCCAGCAGCACTGAGACCCAGCAGGGTGTAGGTTAACCTAACCCGCTCTAAAATCTCTCTCGCACCTGACAGCAGATCTTCAACACGCTCCCTCTCCTCAACACATTAACATTACGTCCTCTATTTGCAGTCTATCACGTACCCATTATCGAGTATAATTTCTTCTCTAAATGTTTCAGATGGAAACAAATAGTCAGACATCGCTGGGAAGTATGCGGTACTGTGGGACGTTGTGTGCTGGGGCATTATGTAATAATTTATTTGCTGGGTAAATAATTGAATCTGCCTTCAAGGATAGCAGCTCTATCTAGGGCATTAGAGAGAGTTCAGGTGTAAAACTGTGCAGATGATTTATGATTTTCCTAGATGCACTTGGCCTCTGTGGACCGTTCTGCCTTAGCTGAGAACTAGCCACTAAATACTGCCCCTCTGGGGTCATCTTGGACATTAACATATGGTTTAATATGAACCTGTTTAGCTTCCACTGTTAAGTAAAGCTCTGTAAACCTGCTGTCCCAACGTGGTTATGAATGATGTAATTATGAAACTGAGTGAACTGGACTTGCCTTAAAGGGACTGTCAGTGTGTGACTATTTTTAGAATGAAAGTTGTATGAAAGCTGTGTAAAATTGGACATTTTTGCCTGTTTTTCCATTATTCACAATAATTGACATAATGCTGTCTCTCTCTGTGGCTTGAAGAGACACTTTCAGGGAGTTAAAGGGTTAGATCAACCAGAAATGAAAATGTTGTCCTCATTTACTCACTCTGATGTTGTTCCAAAACTGTATATTTTCTTTCTTCTTTGGCACACAAAATGATTTGTTTTGTAAAATGTCCAAGTGACTCTTTTCTATGCAAATATGGAAATTGAATCACATTATTGAGTAAAAAAAAGAAGCTATTTTTCTGATGTCACATGATAGCTTTATATGAGGGAAAAGACCAAAATGTAAGTTGTTATTTGCTAAAAAATTAGGACTGGGCTGCCCCCTAATAGTCGACTAAACGTTAGTCGACTATGGAAAGCTTGAAATGTCTACTTTTAAATAAACCAATTAAAATAGAAAATAAATACTCTGCTTATGTAATCCGTATGAAAGGTGCAATTCGCTCTAAAGGTGCGTTAACTTTACTTTGGAGATGACGAGTCAACTTCATCTTTGCAGCCGACACTGACTCAGAAAACACTAGTTTATTAATTAATAATAAAAATGTCTACTTGCCATTTTTCCCCCCGACATATTCATAATTATGACCTTTATGAGTGCACATATGCGCGCAGTAAGCTATCACGCCTGTATTAAATGCTCATTATGGTTTAGTATTCTCCTCCGTATATATTTAAGTAATTAAATTAATATAAACTTGCGATTAGTCTACGAATGGCTTAAATGAACGACTATTAATCGACTACAAAAATTCTCACATGACGGGCTTCAGAAAGCTTTGAATATACTGCACAGTTATTGTGGATTATCCCATGACTTTATGGACTTATTGGATACTTTTATGGTGCTTTTGTCATTTTCTGTGAACCTCTAATTTGTTTATTACTTTAAGTTGTAAAAATAACAAATCAATAATAATAATTTTACTGATCAAATTAATGCTGTCTTGGTGAGTGTAAGAGACTTCTTTAAAAAAAATTATTTAAAAATATCTTACCGAACTTTTGAACAGTAGTGTACAGTATGATAGCTTTATGTGAGAAGAATAGGCAAAAACTTTGCTGAAACGTTGCTGAAACCCCACCATCTTAAACTTTAGATAAAGTAACTATATGGCTTCAGAAGACTTTGAATATACTGCTTGGGCTTTATACTGCTATGGTGCTTTTTTGTCCTTTTTGGAGTTTGAAAGCCCCAATCCCCAATCATTCATAATGTATATATAAAAAAAAAAAACGCAGCTTGGACATTCTGTGAAACATTTTAATTTGACTACTTTGGTAGAAAGAAAGTCACATGGTGAGTAAAATATAGCAGAATTTTCATTTTTGGTTGAACTATCCCCTTAAATACATTGCAAATGTTGTTTCATGTTGTCCTACTTAAATACCAATCCTTCCGTTTCTTGTGTTTTTGAATAATCGTCAGGTTTCACCATGGGAAATGATTATAGGAATGAGGCTTTCTGACTCAATGGTACAGCTACAGACATGCCATTAAAGACTCTTCATCGCTTTCATCAAAAGCAATCAGCGCACCTCAGAAGGGATGTAATCGTATTCATGTCTCTGATATCCATTTATCCAGTGATGGAATTATTTGCTTCAGGCGGTTTCTTTCTTCCGAAAGTTTGGTTGGAGTGCAGCGGTTTGTTTTTAAGGGCAGAGACAGGCCAAACGGTTACATCGTGCCACGCTAACACTGGCGCTGGAGGTCGCTGCGAGGCGTTCTTATTCCCTGCCACTGCTAATAACATGAACTCTTATCAGGGTGTAGACTCTTTGAAAAAAGGTTCAATGGGGTTCTATGTCCTTATTAGGGCTGGAACCAATTTTTTTTCTTCAATCGATTAATCTGAGTATTTTTTTTCCTTCTTCGATTAATCGAATAATCTAACGATTAATCCCCCCCCCCCCCCCCCCCCCCCCCCCATCCCATCCTGAATAGTTGATTAATCCTTTGGTTAATTTACTGATAAATAACAACCAATAATTTACCAATAAATAAACAACCATAACTAATATATGTATGAACTTTTACCTAGTGATATTATCTATCACAAAAGATAAGGTTTATGCAGTGTAGGCCTTTTTGGTCACTTTTTGGGATTTGCAGCAGCAACTGCTTCCAAGTGTGAATCCTGAAATGATTTGTTCATTCAGGAGATTAAAGTGGCAGCTTAAAAATGTAGTCACGACTGCATTCTAACTAACCATAGTGACAGTATCAAACATGGCGGTGTCAATAAAACAGTTGAGGCGCGAGTTCATCCATTAGATAATTTTAAATAACCAACAACAGCTTTAAATGCTTTTTAACTCATAAAAATCTGAATGCGGTATGAACGCAGCCATATGAAGCACAAAATATGAGACTGACAACTGTATAGTGCTGTGTATAATTTTACTGTACTAGTCCAAATACTAGGTAACCCCGGGATGTTTTCTTTCTTTACAGAAGCTCCTGCATAGAAGTTGTGCTGCTGTGGTTTACCATTGCGGTTTTACAGAGCATGCAGAGCACCATTTTATTCGACCTCTGGTTTAAAAAAATTCCACACTTTAGAACTGGCTCAATATTTTTTTCATGCCTGGCAGCCGCCATCATTGGGGAACATAAATAGCGCAACGAATCGGCACATTCCATCTGATATACATATCAGGACTGTATGTTCACTTTTTTGCGCATAGCAGTGGTGCTACGGAGGTTGAACGTTTTTGTAGCACAGGCCACACAATTGTAGCACATGTATAAAACGCCTGTTACCATCTCTGAAAACAACCACAATTAAAAAATACAAAGAATTATATAAAATACAAAAATAATTTCATTTGTTTTATTATTTTATTTAAGAATAAATATAATAAATACAGTTATTATTATTATTATTATATTTGACAGAAAACCATAAATCATTTGAAATGTCTAAGGTTTTGTTATAAAATATTAAATTATTATGATAAAAAATATCTGACAATATTTAAATATTTGTCCGGAAATACTATGCATTCATTGTGCATACAGTAAGTAACAACCAAAATAAGGTATTGAGAACATTAGTGAGTACACAAGCAATGTTTCATTCATACTCATAGCCAGAGGGCGCCCTCCTGCAGAAAGTCCACAAGTGAGACTCATAGGAGTAATACATCTTTTGACTTTCAAGGAAATCTCTTATGTGGACAAAGGCATAGATATCCATAATAAAGGCTACATGTCTTGTCCGCGCTGCTGGCCAATGGAGGTCGACGTCCGCACCTGGCGGCCATCTTGTCACAGGCAGCTCGCTCACTCGTAACATTGTGTTTTAATGGTGCGTGTACTTTTTAAATAACCATAACTTGCTCAATTTTCTACCGATTTTCAAACGGTTTGGTTTGTTATAAACGTCAGAGATGTAGTTATGACACTGCACACTTATGAATAATAAGTGTATAAATAAATAATCATCCATAATTATAGCCACGTTAATAACGTTTGTAAGAAACCAAACCGTTTGTAAATCCGTCAAGATTTCACCGAGATAAGAGTATTTGTGTTCGTGCTGATCACTCATCTTACATCAGGTACCACAGAGCCCGCCAGAAAGCTTGCCTGTGACAAGATGGCCGCCGGTGATGACGATAGAGACTCCGCCGTAAGACATCGCCTTTATTATGGATATCTATGGACATAGGCATCCAGCTATCGCTGTAACAGATAGAGATGTTTTGACTGGTGAAACATAAAAGTATATTTAACACAATGCTAGTCGAAATAGCCTTTATCACTGTACAGAATATTATAAAATAATATCATTTCCGCCTCATTCTGTGATGTGAAGCACATCAGATCACAAAAGCAAGTTATTTCAAACCCTCCATTAAATGATCTCTTTTGTTGGACAACAGGTTTGTAAATGCTTCTCATTACAAGTTTGGAAGGATGTTTGACACCTGCTGCTTTTTCGAATGCATTTTACACTGTAAATAACTCAATATCACAGCGCTTGCAGAGATAGAGCAGTGTTTACAGCGAACCGATCGATCTGCTCTGAACAGTGCTGCTCTTTACCTGCGCATATATTTATTTATTTATTTCAAAATTTAAACCTTTAAACCTCACAAGCACAAAACAAATGTTCACTTCACACAAACAAGCTCTGTTCTCACATATATTGTATCGCACACGTGCTACTGTGGTGAATGTATTCATCGCACAGATTTTTCAAAGCACGTACGACATATGTCACACTGTACAGCCCTATATATATATTTTGTACACTGTATAGATGTAGATGTAAACATCTGTTAGAATGGTAGACATTGTAAACAGCCTGTGTGGTCAAAAGTATGAATATGGGACTATTGGTTTAAACTTTTTATGTACAAGTAGAATAATTGGAACAAAAAGAAAACAAAAGTGCAGATAAGGTTAGAAAGCTTGACACTTGCGTTGTCAGAATGTCAGTCTGTCAATCAAGTCCGAAACAATACGCAACCCATAGCAACGCGTTATGGCAACGACGTCTCATAGTCTGACAGCTATCAGGCATCCATATTTGAGCTTTTATGCTTCACATATTTGATGTGCACTTTTGTAACGAATCACTCAAAAATCATTGATTTACTTATTTATTGGAATCGTTGCTTTTTAGCTTCTTTTCCTTTAAATGCGGTTGACAAACCCCCATGAAGGAGCATTTTCCGACCATCTATTGCACGACACCTGAGTGACAGCTGACATTCAATAAAGGATTGGGCTTAGAATAGCTGATTTAACCGATACTGATCCTTGAGAACGGCTTGGGACATCCCTAGCTCTATATAGACCCCTAGGATCTTGACTCAATTTCAAAGTATGCCAGAAAGGTTCTATATAAATAGAAATATCTTGAATAATTGCATAATACTTTCATGTTTAACAGTTATACATTTTTTTTTAGTGATTAAAGTATTTTTTACAAGCTGTTTAAATTATACAATTCAAAATCAAAATTAAAACCAAACCCATAAAATCCCATGATGGCAAAAACCCTTTTCTCCTATAGTATATGGTGTCCTGACTGCTGGGCTCTTGCCAACTAGCTCATAGTGCTGAACCGCTTCTTTAAATTGCAGATAGTGCATTTGTTCCTGTTTACAACTAGTATTTATGACCCTTTTCACAATTGAATAATTTGATCATGGTACTTTGCTCTGATTTCCTTTTGTACCGAGAGGATTATGCGGCACTATTAACGTTGATGATAAATTTGGAAGTGTCACAGACAATTTGTGCCTCCCAAATGTAGTTCAGTAAAAATTAGTTGCGCAGTTGGAGAGAAGCACAATTGGAAAAAGTGAGATGATTCGGGTAGGGACCTCATTTTGGGGGTGTTACTGTCACTGTCATGCCGTATTTGAATAATATGGTTTAGGAAATTATATGTTGCAGTCTTCATTTAGAAATGCAGCCGGCAGGGAGCACAATTATGAAGAAAAAATGAACAAATGTCCAGTGTTATAAGTTGCTTTGAGATTGTGTTGTAGAAATGTTTACTTCCGCTGCGCTGTTGAAACCTCGGCTGAATTCGGGCTGCAGTTGCTGTAACTCTAACATACAGCGATTGATGTGAAAGTAGTATAATTTTCTCTCCGGTGTGACGCCAAGGCTCAGAGGAAGGAGAAATTTAGAACCAAGAAACGGGAAAAGCCTTTATCAAAAGATTGTTGATAATTATACAAAGCGAAATGTACAGTCAGTGGCCACAAAAAGCGTTTGGATTTATGACACAAATTAAAATATGAGAATCTCTTTGCTTTATATATCAAACAAAATAATGACATTTATTAAGTTCAGCACATGCACACTTTTCAATTTAAAAAATAAGGTTTTAAATGATTACATTTAATCAGGAAATATTTCTTCTTCGTATTATTATCATTGCTGAGAACAGATGTGCTGCTTAATATTTTTGTGGAAGTATAGGCCTAAATGGGCAACAATATGTACCTGAGGGTTTACTTTCAAAACCACTGAGTGGGAGCTTCCACTCCCTCTGGGAAAACTTTCCACAGGAACATGACTGCTGGGATTTGCTCGTATTCAGACACAAGAGCATCAGGCATTGATGTCGGGCGGTGAGGTCTGGCTCACAGTCAGTGTTCCAGTTCATCCCAAATGTGTTCAGTGGGGTTCAGGCCTGGGCTTTGTGCGGGTAAGTCACTCCTCCCCCCCCCCCCCCCCCCCCCCACCGCGCTTTGTGCTCAGGGGACAGGACCTTCTCCAAATGCTTTCCATGAAGTCTGAAGCACAGAATGTCATTGTATGCCATAGCATTAAGATTGGTCTTTAATGTTATTAATCGGCTTCAGAAAACCAGTTAACTAGAAGTGGGTGTCTGCATACTCTTGGCCTTGAGGTGTATCTAGGGACAGTTGGGTAATATTTTGTATTTCTGCTATCTTTTTGTGCCTTTTAGTTTGTGATTGTGAAGCACTTTGGGCAATGTGAGTAGTATTAAACTGTGCTATATAAATAAACAAACAAACAATAACATTTTGTATTTTTATTAAGTCAAAGATAATCTTTTAGTGTTAAAAAAGTCTCCTAATTTAGTTTTGCCCATGTTTATTGAATATTTCAAATGAATTATTTTCTTTGCTAATCTTGAACTGTGATAGTTGTGCATGATGTATTTTTTTGTTTATTTGCTCTTCATCGATCCATTGGTTTTCTTCCAGATAAGTGGAATATCATGACAGTCCAGATGAGTTTTTGTGTTCACACTTGGCAGGTTTGGTTTCGATTTGCTCTGTTAGTGCAGTTCATTTGAATAAGTGTGTGAACAACGCTGCCATCCGAACCCCAGTGTGCACTAGTCAAGCGGGCCAAGACGCCTGAAATAGTGGGTTTCTGACACATTTCCGAATATTTTAGCGGTTTGCCTGAAATATTAACGCAACATGGACCAAAGACATCAAAATGAACCAAAAACAGGACGTGATGTCACTAGATGCGACCCTAAAAAGACAGAATGCTCAAGCATACCAGGGCCGTGTTCGAAATCGGCCCCTATACCGTTAAATAGGGCACTATTTAAGGAGACAAATATTTGTAGTGGTGTCCGAAACCATAGTGGAAGTTAACAAGTGCACTCATTTAATCCCACAATGCACCGCAATAACGAATGTACAACGGATGTACTATCAACAGCTAGAGAAACCCCATAATGCACTGCGGCGGTCATGCCGAATGAATTCCCGCGTCTCGCAAGAAGATGGCGATCCAATGTGGCTACAGCGTAATATTTCTTTTTAATTGACTATTAAATTGTTTAATTACAGTTTATACATAGTTTCCATGACAGCGATCAAGATAAATCTTTTCATCTTTCTACTGGAGCTGCCAGTTTGCTAAGGGTGTATTCACACCTGCCTTGTTTGGTTCGATTGAATCGAACTCTAGTTCGTTTCCCCCCTTGGTGCGGACCTTTTGGGCAGGTGTGAATACAGCAATCGAACTCGGGTGCGGAGCAAACAACCGAACCGAGACCCAGCTGAAGAGGTGGTCTCGGTACGGTTCCAAACGAACTCTGGTACGGTTCGTTTACGGTGTGAACATGAACCGACCCAATTGCAAGAAAGCACTGCGCCTTTGAGTTAACAGGCTTCCGTAGTCGGAGTTGCGTTATGGGAAAGTGATCTGTTGTAGCCTACTACATTTGATAAAATGAGTCGTGGTTTGACCTGGAGCTTCGAAGAGACGAGCTGCTTTATTAACATTTGGGCAGATGCCCATGTAGCACAGCTGCTGGAGAGGACACATACAAATACTGATGTGTTCAACATGTTTACTGAACGGATGAAGGAGAGGGGATATGAGAGGTGGGACATTGTATCATATGATACTCATTAGTTTCTTCATATTGCGTTTGTACAGAATAACACAAAATTAGTTAAAGAACAAATATTGCAGTACGAAATATCTCCATGCTGAGCCTTTTTTGCACTTCCTGATTTCCCTACTTGAGAATCCTTGTCCAATGAATGGACGACCTTAGCACACGTGTGATTTTGTTTACAAATTTTGGTTCACTTGCAAAAAGAGAACAAAAAAACAAAAAAACAATTGTATTTGGTCCGGACCAAAGCAAGTGAACTATCGGACTTTCCTGGTGTGAATACACAAGTTTCAAATGATTCTTAGGGTGTATTCACACCAGGAAAGTCCGATAGTTCACTTGCTTTGGTCCGGACCAAATAATTTTTTATTTTATTTTTGTACGGTTCGCTTTCACACTGTTCTTTTTGCAAGTGAACCAAAATTTGTAAACAAAACCACACGTGTGCTAAGGTCGTCCATTCATTGGACAAGGATTCTCAAGTAGTGAAATCAGGAAGTGCAAAAAAGGCTTAACGTAGCCTAAATTAACGCAGCATCATCCTTGTATTGTAACTATCGTTACATTATATGAACTGCAAATGTTTTTTTTTATCTATGCGCTATTAGACTAAAGAGAACGCTCTGTATGTGAATGTCCTGATGCACACACTCATTCATTCATTCCATTCCAATGATGCACACACGACGCGCAGAAAGACGCGCAACAGATGTAATGTAGTAGGCTACAACAGATCACTTACCCATAACGCAACTCCGACTACGGAAACCTGTTAACTCAAAGGCGCAGTGCTTTCTTGCAAATGGGTCGGTTCATGTTCACACCGTAAACGAACCGTACCAGAGTTCGTTTGGAAGCGTACTGAGACCACCTCTTCAGCTGGGTCTCGGTTCGGTTGTTTGGTCCGCACCCGAGTTCGATTGTTGTATTCACACCTGCCCAAAAGGTCCGCACCAAGGGGGGAAACGAACTAGAGTTCGATTCAATCGAACCAAACAAGGCAGGTGTGAATACACCCTTAAACAGCAAGCACAAACTAGGCAAAAGCGGTGCAGTCAGTGTCCAAATTCACTCACTCGTTTTCATTCACTCCCTCAAGTGAACTATAGTGGACTAATGTAGGGAGAATAGTGAATAGTAAAAATACCATCATATGTATGTATGCACATACAGCGAGCGCATTTAGCACACAGTATTGTTTTGGATGTTCGATAAGTTCTGTCGCAATATATAAAAGCCATATTTTGTTTTGGTTCTTTAGGTTTGGTCTTAAAAGTGACCGTGTGAATGCTAAGCGAACCAGGACTAAATATATTTTTTCTCTTTCCGGTTCGGACCAAACGAACCAAGAACTACAAGTGTGAACACCCTTAGATTCAGTGTAACATAATGCTTGTGGATTACCAGTTCATTTTAAATGAACCCCCGCAAGCCCTTTATCCAAAAGATGTTGAGTCGAAACAGGCTAACTCTCGTTATTAATGGTTTGCCTCTATCTCATGGTCTGTAATTGGTCTCTGGTGATTGCCAAGTCTTTTGGATTAAGAAATGTCATTAAAATTGATGTATTAGGCCTGCGAGCCGTTTTCTCTGTCAGATAGCTTTTTTTAATCAATTGATAATTACAAAGATGATTTATGACTTGACTTCGTGTTGACAGGTGAACAATAATTGCGACATGGAGATTTCAAAGCAGCATCTGTTACAGCTTGGAAAAAGATTTGTCACCCTTAGGTGTCCTACTCCATTTCGGACAGGTTCGGGGGTGGAGACTAATGCTTTAGCTAACGCAAGGATTGCTGGTACGATCCATGCAGACCAAGAGAGTCACCAAGTTAGCAAGTTCACGATCCAGCCCGATCATGACTGTCCTGAGGAAAACACTTAACCCAAGACTGCTCCTGAGGGACTGTGATTGCAATTAATACACTGTAAATTACTTTGTAGGAAATGTGTGTGCGGAATTGTAACTAACCAACCAGAGGACTCATGAATTGGCTTTACGAGCGCAGTTTATCTTTCTCGATGTATCTATATTGCCTGTTGACAGGACTGATCTGCTGCTTGTTTTACTAGTAAGATGTAGGCTTCATGTTTTAAAAATTCAGAACATTGTTAGTTGTATAAAATATTAATAAATAGTATATAAATAAGACTAAAATAACAAGTCATTATTACATACTATTTTGAAGTAGCTTTGTTTTATATTTTCAGTTTCTATTTTATTTTAGCTGTTAACTATGTGGCAGTGTAATTATTATTATTTATATAGCTTTTATTTTTATAGTTTTTATTTCAAGTTTTAGTCATTTTGTTATGTGCTTTTGTCTTTTTTTTTTGTAAACGTATTTATTTCTGTTAGTTGCCAAGTCAACGTTTTTAATTTTTGTTTAAGCTATGTTAAATTTTCCTCTAATATTTATATTTTATTTTACGTTTTTGGTTCCCCAAAGAACCTTTTAGTGAACAATTCTTAAAAGAACCGTTTTTTTCTTTATGTGAAGAGCATTTTAATCATCAAAATAAACTTTTCCCAGTATGTAAAGAACATTTTGTGGAATGGAAAGGTTCCATGGAGGTTAAAGGTTCTTTATGGAACCATAGATGGCAATAAACAACCTTTACTTTTAAGAGTGTAGAGATAACTAGAGTGCATTTGTGGTTACGCTTTATTTTAAGGTGATATAGTTACATTGTACTGACTCAAATAAGTACTGAGTAATATTAATGAACTACATGTACTTCTACAGTACTATAGAGTTAGGGTTAGGCTTTGGTTTAGGGTTAGTTACTTATATAATTATGCATAATTTACTGTTATTACTATAGTAAGTACATGTAGTAACGTGTATCTATACGTCACCTAAAAATAAAGTGTTACCCATTTTGTTAGACAATTTTATTGGAGTGCAAGATGAGTCATCATTTTTGGCCAGTTTTCTTGGAAGAGAAAGACTTTGTGTATTATGTATACTGATAATTTGGTCAACGTTAGGCATATTTGACCTCAAAGCTAATAAATAAATAGGCCTACTAAAAGCAACATTTTCATGCATTGCATAAGCATTACCTCGATCTGAAATAAATGAAATGCCTTGTAAATGTTATTTGAAGTCTGAGCACACTAACACATTTGGCTCTGTGTACATACCAATAAATTAATTTCGTTTCTGCTAGGCAGAGGATGGTTTGAATATCTATTTTTTATACTCCTGTTCTGGCAGTATTCATAATTGAAGATAATCTACCATGCATTTTCTTTATTAATTTAATTCCCCAGGGCCTTGACATAAAATGTCTGTTTCCTTGACAAAGTGCAAATGAACGCCGCGAGCGAGACAGAAAAAATAGAATTACGCAAGTAGGAGCCAATGGGGAACGTAAATGATCTTGAATGATATAATAGAAGTACATTTCTCATTCCTTGACAAAGTATACATTCGTCCGTCTCTTTATTGTCTGTAAATACAGGGGGAAGGCGTTCCAGGCGGAGGAGAAGGGGTCAGGAAGCGTGCGAGAGGACCGAATAGAAAAGCGGAGACGAGGGAATCATTCTGTCCAGACGCAATCTGATGAGATCCTCCTCTGTGTCTCTAAAAGCATTAGTGTAGACAGTGATTGCATTCGGAATCCTATTAAGTTTATATAATCGGGAAAAGAAAGGATTATTACTCCCTATCAGTATTTTGCTCCTTTTCCTTTTTTGTGCCTGTAAAAGCTCGAAATTCACTTGATTTACTGTGTCGTGACTTCATCTCGACGGCTCTGTCATTCGATTGCACCATGTGACTCTCAAATGGAGGTTGAGAAGCGAAGGATATTTATATGCCAGAAATGTTGACGTGTCTGCTCCATTAGAAGACGTCTGGTTATCATTACCTGGAAAGTCCTAGAAGTGCGTTTCTTTGTTGATATCCCATTTGAAGGGCAATTAATGTTTGCTTTTAGCACTGGATGTTGCACTTTTTAGGTCCTAATTTTCTTGTGTTACAGTTTTTTTTTAATATGATTTTGTTGATATAGGCCATGTATCATTCATTACACAATATAGCAAGTTTTTATCAAGTCTTAAAGGGTTAGTTCACCCAAAAATGAAAATTATGTCATTAATGACTCACCCTCATGTCGTCCCAAGCCCGTAAGACCTCCGTTCATCTTCGGAACACAGTTTAAGATATTTTAGATTTAGTCCGAGAGTTTTCTGTCCCTCCATTGAAAATGTATGTACGGTATACTGTCCTTGTCCAGAAAGGAAATAAAGACACCATCAAAGTAGTCCATGTGACACCAGTGGGTTAGCTAGAATGTTTTGAAGCATCGAAAATACATTTTGGTCCAAAAATAACAAAAACTACGACTTTATTCAGCATTGTATTCTCTTCCGGTTCTGTTGTCGATCCGCGTTCACGAGTCCGCAGTGACGCTGCTGACGTGTATCTGGTGCGTCCGTGTATTCGGGTTCAAATAAATACGGCTGGGCAAAAAAATGCAAGTCTTCCTCTGTGTGGAAATCCTTAGACATGTTTGCGAAGATTGTTTTGTTTACAGCGTGCGTCTCCCTCAGACTGTAAACGAAGCTCGGGCGCACCAGACACACGTCAGCAGCGTCACTGAACGCGGATCCACAACAGAACCGGAAGACAATACAATGCTGAATAAAGTCGTAGTTTTTGTTATTTTTGGACCAAAATGTATTTTCGATGCTTCAAAACATTCTAACTAACCCACTGATGTCACATGGACTACTTTGATGATGTCTTTATTTCCTTTCTGGACAAGGACAGTATACCGTACATACATTTTCAATGGAGGGACAGAAAACTCTCGGACTAAATCTAAAATATCTTAAACTGTGTTCCGAAGATGAACGGAGGTCTTACGGGCTTGGGACGACATGAGGGTGAGTCATTAATGACATAATTTTCATTTTTGGGTGAACTAACCCTTTAAAGGCCGGAAATATACTTTATGCTAGAATGCAAACGCAAGTGTTCGGTAAATATGTGGCTTATGCTTTCTGCGATGTTATCCTTCATGTAGTGTGTAATGTAAATGGTCTGCAAAATTTCAAAGATCAAAGTCCAGAATAAATGGAGTTTTTGTGTCCTGAAAGAAATAACTAATTCTGAACTGCCTGAAATGAGTCGTCAGTAATTCCATTCTCACTTTTTGCTTAAACCTACGTAGGTTTGTAACAAACTTGCATAATGCCCGCCTATAGTCTTCATTGGCTTCCTGCGAACGACGTCTACTTTGACCCTCAAACACTGTAGTTGTAGCTGAGACTGGAAGAGTTTAGTTTGTGTGTCGACATGTCGAGAAGACGCTGTTTTCTGCGCTGCGAAAGCAAATCCACTTTGCATGCACCTCAAAAGAATGAGGAATATGCCTCGAATTGATACAGTAAAACCGACACCATTGTTATACCTTATAATTTCTTTTGTATACAAGCTGAAATTCAGATTTGGTAATGGCCGTTTCAATTCCGACACGCGCTTTAAGCAGTCGACCAATCACAACAGACTGGGTCATCTGACCAATCAGAGCAGAGTGAGCTCTCGGAAAGGAGGGGTTTAGAGATACTGAATCCTTTATCGAACCATTTCATATACTGTGAGAAAAGAGGTGATGCTGCAGTGTATATTATGAGAGAATTGGGATGAAATGAGTAATCCTCCTCATGGTTTTTACTCATCCTGCCTAAACAGCTTCTTGGTGTTTTCTCTACTGTCGCCTTTAACTTGCTCAATGGAGGTTTTACAGCACTCTTCTTTGTAATAAGCTGCTTGGGAATGAACTGTGTTGTGAAAAGTGCAAGACACATAAAATTGAATTGAATTGAACTGAAAGCCAGAGAAATCCCTGTGTGCTGCCTATCATGACAGATTTGAGTCTCATGAAAGTTTATGAACGTTCAAGTAAAAGAGCCAACCAACCAAAAATTGCTATGCAATTTTTTTTGGGACAGTTACTTAAATCCAGGAGGTTTTGCTGCAGCGATATACAGTACAAGACAAACTCTTGGTTTACAAGTCTCTTCTGCTCACCAAGGCTGCATGTATTTGATCACAGTAAAACAGCAATATTGTGAAATATTATTATTATTATTATTACAATTTACAGTAACTGTTTTCTATTTTAATATATTTTAAAATGTAATTTATTCCTGTGATTGCAAAGCTGCATTTTTAGCAGCAAATACTCTAGTCTTCAGTGTAACATGATGAATATAACAGTGTTTCAACCGTGTACAAATCTTTTGTAACATTACAAAGTTTAATAAAAAAAGCGTACTCATCCAACTTTCAAACTGAAGTGTATATGCTAGTGTACTCCTAAAAGACAAACAAAGAAATTTTGCCTGTTTCAATAGTTTGTACATTAGCCTAAGATAAAATTGTGGTTTTGAATATTTAGTTGAGGGTTTTTTGATTAACACACTGTCTTACAGCAGTTACAGTTACTCTCTCTCTCTCTCTCTCTCTCTCTCTCTCTCTCTCTCTCTCTCTCTCTCTCTCTCTCTGTCTGTCTGTCTGTTTACTGATCCGGTTCTCTTTGTCTTTGCAGGCGCACCTGAGTATACTCTCCAAAGATCTCATTAGTCTGTGATGAGCATCATCATCCAGGACAGACCAAAGGTACCGCAATATCTCAAAAGATCCTATTTTATATCTTTACACCCTCGTGCCTGTCAGAAAGATACATCAGTTAGCTCATTTATTGCAGACTGTGTACAGCTGTGGTGTGTTTTTGTTCCCTCTTGTATTAACAGAACTTGTCTGAACCATTAGTTTTTTTTTTCTTCTATTTACACTGGAATCAGAGCGTTTTAGGGAAAAGAAAGTGTGGATGATGACACGTTTTTCGTGTTACCTGAATTCTTGTTAAGTGCATGTGGCAAATATTTTTATTTTCGTATCAATGATTTTTTTTTTTTATTATTGAAACTGTTAATTTACATGAATTATGATTTGTGCACGCAATTATATTTATTTAAAAACAAAATGTTTTTAATAGAAAATATATTTTATTTAGTGCTGGGCAACGATTAATCGCATCCGAAATAAAAGTTTGTGTTTATATAATATGTGTGTACTGTGTAAAATTATTTTGTATATATAAATGCATATACATATAACATGCATGTATATATTTAAGAAATATTTGCATGTATATACTATATATACTGTATATATTTATATATAAATAATACATTTTTCTTAAATGTATACATGCATATGTGTGTATTTATATATAAAAATAATTATACACAGTACACACACGTATATTATATAAACACAAACTTTTATTTTGGATGCGATTAATCGTTGCCCAGCGCTAATTTTATTTAAAATATATAATTTTATACAAAGCAATTTTTGACAGTCCCACTAAATAGACATTGTATACTTTTAAAATGTCACAGCACAAATCCAATCAAGTAGCTTGACCCAAGCGAGACCTTTTACAAAGTTCAGATCGTAGAGGTCGATCAATTTGCAACGTTACCCGATTATCATTAGTGGAATTCCATCACATTCCTATTAGTGTTTCTCCGTGGACACAGCTCTGGTGATTAAGCGGCGGGATTACATGCTACGAGACTGTCAGGAAAAGCACACCTCCTCAGCTCAGGCGTCCCGCTCTGATTAAATGGAATTGATTTAATTGGGTTACCCCACTGCGAGGTCTGGCTAATGGGATGCGGAGCTGTTTGATCACTGGTACGCAGTGACCGGCTCTGACCCGGCTCAAGTGAAGCGGCACAGCTTTTTTTGTTTGTGGTCAGTGTCTCGTGTGTTTGAAGATAAAGCCCTGCCCACCGGTGGTCAAGATTTTGTCATAATCGCTAATTAGAATTTGCGCTGTAGGAATCCAGAATCCGTGACAACCTTTTCTTAGGATTTTAGATTCGGTAACAACCTCATCAACATGTGATTTGTAGTTTGAGGTCTTAAAAGGGTAGTTCACCTACAATTAAAGTTGTTTCATTATTTATCTGCTTCTGTGGAACACAAATAGCTTTTCTGTTGATGTTGAGCTCTAAAAATGCACCATAACGTTAGCATAAATAATTTCATACACTATATTCCAAATCTTCTGAAGCTTTATTAGAGGAACATAATTAAATTTATGCCACTATTCACTAAAATTCTAGCTTCCAGTAGCTTTAGAGCCCCTGCTCACAATGTACTTTTATCATATGAAAATTAAAGAACAACACGAAATGTATTCTTTTGTGTGCCAAGGAAAAAAGAAAAACACACAGCTTTGAAGTTTAACGAATAAATCTACACCTTTAAGCCACTGATTGCTGTAAAGTGACATGACCTCTGCTGAATATTCAAAAAACGGTGTGCACTTCATTTAGCAAAGAGATAAGAGATAACGTCAAAACTGCCAAAATTGAATTTCCCACCAATGTACTGTTTAATTTAGATGTGCTGATTATAATCTTTTTATTCCTACTGATTTAGAATGAATTTGTGTTCTTTAATATGAAGTATAAGATATTTGCATGTGAAGGCAGCAGTTGAGAAGTCAACCTACTTAATTTGTTGAGGGCAAAAATAAAAATTTAAAAATGTGTATATATATATATATATATATATATATATATATATATATATATATATATATATATTCACACAGGGAGACACACACACACTGTATATATAACTGTATAATATATATAAATATTATATTTATATATATTATACAGTTAAATATACAGTGTGTGTGCGTGTGTGTCTCCCTGTGTGAATATATATATATATATATATACATACAGTATTCATTCAGACACACACATTATATAAACCCACTTTTATATATATATTTATTTATGTGTGTGTGTTTCCCTGTGTGAATATATATATATATATATATATATATATACATACATACATACAGTATATATTCATTCAGACACAGTATATAAACACACTTTTATGTATATATTTATTTGTGTGTGTGTGTCTCCCTGTGTGAATATATATATATATATATATATACATACATACAGTATATATTCATTCAGACACACACATTATATAAACACACTTTTATATATATAATTATTTATGTGTGTGTGTGTCTCCCTGTGTGAATATATATATATATATATATATATATATATATATATATACACATACATACATACAGTATATATTCATTCAGACACACATTATATAAACACACTTTTATATATATATATTTATTTATGTGTGTGTGTGTGTTGGCTTGAAATTTCATCTGGATGCATTTATTTTGATATATTGAAGCATTCATGTCATGTCTTCGAATTCACATTGACTATTTTGTTCTGCAAAGTGAAAAGAGTCTTTTTCATTTGACTGTTGTATTTGTTTTGATGAATTGGGTAATAAAAATGAGTCTGGTCTGATGCATGGCTTTGGTTTGTTGGTTTCTGTGCTGCATTGAGATGAAAATCAAGTATCATCATTACTCTTAACAGGTCATTTTACTCACTGGCCGCTGGTCACCCCGCATTTTCTTAAAGTGCTCCCCGAACTGCATAATTGGAGTGTCCCTGCGTTAAGTGAAATGTTAAACTAACATTGAGAAAATTGCACTTCCAAAATCATTTGAGCCCTTCAGAGTCTTTTAATTTCTCCTAAATTTGACTACTGTTGTGTTCAAACTCATATCAGAAATGATTTGCAGTTTGAGGCTCATTTATGTCGTTTCCATGCAAAATTCAATCCATTACTTGGGAGGGCGATTTCATGCGATTGGGCCACTCGTTGCTTTCGTTATGTGCGAAATGAACTTGCCTGCTGAAAGGAAGTGTGAAAACGTTTGATAATAATCACGAAATAGCTTGTCCCTCGTCTCTTTTTAAAGATGCTGAGAGGCTTGTACGATGTGCAAACCCATAATTATTAATTTGCGCATATCGTCTTCATTTGCATTCCTAAAAAACTGCTGTTTTGACACGTCCACATACCCACCCACTCTCGGCATGATTAAGACATCTCCGGCGCGACCGGGGTGATCCATGTGCCATGGTGGCACCCCCCGGGGACCTGCACACAGCAGGGGTCATAACATGTCATCTCACGCAAGCCATTGAGCCTAATGCGTGAGACGGAGCTGCGCGTGCAGACCATCGCTCAGGAGCGCTCCTCGTACGGGTTAAGGCCCATTAGGGACTGTGCTTTAGCATAAACACCATCTGAACGCATAGGGATACACAGAGAATTCCAGGCAAGCGTCCAAGTGCCAAGCTCTTTACAGGGAATGTTGCAGATGGTGACACGGTGTAGCATGTCGGTGGGATTCAGTGCGTGGAATTTAAAAATGTCCATGGCAAAGATTAAGAGACTATATAAAATGTATTTATTTTATGCTTATGTACATTCTTAGAGTTTGCTATTAATTACTGTTGTTTCATCAGTGCATGAAGTTTTTTTTTATCATATCAAAACAATGAATTTGACTCACTCTGAAACAGCTTCGTTGATTAATGTAACTAAGGCACAGATTATTTTAACTAATGAAATCACAGCACATTTTTCACGACCCAATCAAATTCAGAAGGATAAAATCAAGACATTTCATGCATTCATTCTGTTTTATAGAAATTACATATGTTAAAAGCATTGTGATTTGTGAATGCTAATTTGCTGGATTTGAGACTCATTTAATTTTTGTAATGTGACATATGACTATACATAGAAAATGTTTGGGAGTTTGGGGAATATGAATCAAAAGAATTCGGTGATGCCAGTCAAGCATTGTTTCAGAGGCAGAGCAAATTATTTTCTGATGAAAGATAAATATACAATACAATACATTTTTTTTTATAAAAAAGTACTTATAATAAAATTATTTTGTATAAAATATTGTAAAAATATTTTTAAAATATATATTTTTTATTTGTGATACATTATTCACATTTATTTATTTATGAAAGTAATTTATTCATTCTTTTTTTTTTTTACTTTTTTTATTACATTTTTTTTTTTTTTTTTTTTTTATTAAAAATGTATTTTACAAAAATCCAGTAGGCCTAATATATTTATATTTTTCTCTTTAGAATAATGTGCACTTATGAATCATTCACAATAGGATCAGGAAGATATTATATGAACATTTTATGATTATTTATTCATATAGTTCTAAACCTGTATGCCGTTACTCTACTTTTTGTGTCTCACAGAAAAAAAAAAGACAGCTGTTGGGTTTGAAACGACATGAATACGAGTAAATAATGACCAAATAAGGTTTTTTTTTGTGTGAACTGTCGCTTTAAGAAATGAAACCGGTCCACGTTGAGTTCATGTTGTTTTTATGAGCAGGTGTGTAACGGATCAGATTGAGAGTACACACTGAAGGGGAAGGACAGCGCTGATGGATGGGTTGACCCTGAGGTGCTCCGAGGAGAACGTTCCCGTTTCCTCTCCAAATGTCAGAGCGTTCACCAACTTCAGAGACTGTGTCGCCTGCACTGTCATTAATCGGCTAAGCCGGCCACTTCATCTCCTGTTTTATGGATGACCGAGCGAAAGATCGCGGCCCCTGTGGAACACAGTATCCCTGGAGCTGTGCCTTGAAACGGCTAACCTGAACTAGAGCCGCGGGGAAGGTTTACGATCGACGAGTGCTTGTTTTCAGGGTGTTTTAAACATGCGTCAGAATGGATTTTCTCAGTTTGTATGCCCTCAGTTGTTCATTAATTCAGCCGGCGTGTAATCTTATTAACTGAAGTGGCTCACAGTGAGGCATTTCAACCGGCTGTGACATATCATGACATTTGAACTGAACGTGGACCGCCGTTTGGCATTTTCACATTTCAATAATAACATAATCAGGCACTTCAAATCTCCTGAATGAATTCAATCTCATACCGTTATGTGAGGGAGAACTTGAGAACTCTCTAGGCATCAAATAAACAATCTAACCTGTCATAACAGCCTAAACAAGAGGCAAATCTTTGGCTCATCAGTTCCATCCTGAGAGCGAGACAGACGGAGCGTCTTTTTTGTTTTTTGGGCTGCCCATTGACAGGTAACATCTCTGAATGCCCTGGTGCCCTCTTACTCTGCCAGTCAATCTGTCTTGCTTTTGCCCTCTTTCGTCCCGTCACTCAAACACCCGCTATATTTAACCTGTCAGAATACAGTCTAATATTTGGAATTTGTGCTTAAGTTGAACACACTGCCACTCAAGGCTGTCAGCTGTTGACTTGACTTTGGATTAAAGCCGTTTACTGGTTTATCGCAGCGTGTGGGGGTTAAGCTGTTTTTAGGTGTCCTGCGTTCAACTTTGCTGGTCCATTAACAGTTTATCGTTAAAATGCGTGCAAATGCACTTCAATTAAACATTGTTTGCTGTTGTACTCTGAATGCAAAGACAATGTCATAAAATGTTCATTTTGAAGTCCCATGTAAAACGTGAATCTCTCGTGAACTGCTGGTCTGGTAAGGGGACCAATAGTATTCTAGGTGGCATTTGATTGGACAAAGTTGTGTATACTCTCATTTGTACAATATGAGTCATCTGTCCATTTTCCCAGAAAATTCCATTAGTATCAACTTTAAAGCTATACATGGAGTAAAACTCACTTTTTTTGTTGTAATATGTACTGTAAATAAATAAAAAAATCTTCTTCACAAAAATGCATTATTCTGTTTAATAATAATTATAATAATATTTTTCATTATTATTAATAAATTATTTGGATTTTGTAATAGTAGTAATAATAATGTATTATTATTATATACATTTTACAATTTTTATACATACTTTTTGTGAATAATAAAAAAATAAAATAATGCTTATTAGTATTAGTAATTTGACTGAAATTTTATAAATAATTAATTTTTTTAAATAATTCAGATTTGTATTAATAGTAATAATAATGTATTATTATTATTATTATATTCATTTTACATGATTTTATACATGTTTTTTTGTGAATAATAAAAAATAATTATACTTATTAGCATTAGTAAGTTTACACTAATTTTATAATAACAATAATAGGTCATGTTTGAATACAAGAGAATAGATTTGCTACTCTTTATCTGCTTTGGGGCTTATGGCATGATTACAGTATTGTAGTTAGTTTTCACTGCTGAAAAAAATAAAGGAAATTGAAACGGATGCCCTTTACTTTAAAAATATACAATTATGCGTATGAAGATTAATATCAGTGGCATTCCTACAAATTAGATTTTAGTTCGTTTTATCTATATGCAAAGTAGAAATTAAAATGTCATGCATGTGATTGCTGGTCGGGCCGCCAAAATGCATTTTCATTAATTCATTAAAAAAAATGCACTAAATCCTTGAATTATTGTGTGGTCTATTGCGAAATGCAGCCTACCGTACAAAGTGCACCGTTTCATAATTTTTGGGCTCTTCATTTTTCATTATAGAACAGAAAATATGGCATTTATCATGGTTGTATTACCTGTCCTGTAGCGTAACCGAGGGCTTGGGTGTGAACAATCATGAATGAGCCACAGAAGCACCTTCAAAACACACAGTGGAAAGATCAGACTGTAATAGGTCTTAGGAAAGCAGTACCAATGAGACTTAAGGTGATGATACACAGGGCAACTTTTAGGGCAATGTTGCTGGGCAATGTTGCCGTCAACGGGGAACCAGATGAGAGACAGGGCCCACGACCGATCTAAATTATCCAGATAGAAATTTATTGCCCATTTTCAACGAGAAAGTCCTCAAGCAACAATCGCTCGGCAAGATTGCCCAGCAACATTGCTCAAAAAGTTGCCCTGTGTATCATCACCTTTACACTCCTGTAACACTCCTGAATCATCACTGGAATCATAATTCATGTGCATTTATATACTAAATGTGTATTTTGATGGACATTCAGATCCAGCCCGTTTGCTTCTCTTGGGTTCCTGTCGACCTTACTACTGTTTCATGCTGTAAATGATCCCAGAACAGACGTGTTTCGGACGTGGTGCTGATGAAGTGTTTTATGGGATGCGGCGTGACGTGCTGAAGGGCTTCTCAGAAAAACCCCAGGACATCTAAGGTATGACAGAAGGTTAAGAGGTTAGCCTTCATGTTTGTTTCGATGGTTCTTGTTAGTGTTTTTCACCCCAGCACGACATCCATTAGCTGGGTTTGTGGTGCCATTAAAGGGATTCCAGTGAGATTTATAGACCGGCTCCATGTGCTGAACAGATGCTGAGCGCTCTATAGGTGGAGAAATGTTTGAGAATCTATATCTGACCTTGTGCCATGTCTATGGATATTGCTTCCTTTAAAGGTGTGAAATTCATGGACGTTTTTAGTCAACATGGAGGCCAAATTTACTCCATTACTTAAAGGCTCCTAGTTGCACTGCAGCATTGGCTCTTTTCTCACAGTGTCTGAAACAGTTTGAGAAATATTCAATCTCTGTAAACCCCTTCCTTTCCGAGAGCTAACTCGGCTCTGATTGGTCATATGGCCCAGTCTGTTGTGATTGGTCGACTGCTTTCAGCGCGTGTCGGAAACAAAACTGTCTGAATTTCAGCTCCAGAGGTTTCCTCAGCACTTATGATGTAACGATGGCATCAGTTTTACTGGATCAATACGAGCCTGATTCCTCATTCTTTTGAGGTGCATGCAAAGTGGATTTGCTTTCGCAGCGCAGAAAACAGCGTCTTGTCGACACACGAATCAAACTCTTCCAGTCTCAGCTACAACTACAGTAGAGCTGTCACTTTTGTGAAAAAATCCTGTTCGATTTTTGAGACACAAGTGTTCATTGAATTGATTGTAAAATCGATTTTCCATGTCTAAAGACGTTTCCATTTTCAACACCAAATATAAGCAAATCCACGGACACCTAACAGGCATTAGGACGAGCGTAAAGAGGGCGCTTGAGACGCACAAGTCAGCAATATTTCTGATGATTTATTGGCGTGAAGTTTCGTGCTCAATGACAAACAGGAGCGCAACATTCAGGGATTGAAATTAACACCCTCCGACCCGCCAAATGCGGGTAAAAATGAACTTTGTTGGGAAACGCTGTCAAATCACGAGCCAGTCTAGCGTGTTTCTATGTTTACTCACTTTGCTGGGGAAGTTTGTGTAAGACACATCTGCGCGGATTTAGCGCAAATACGCAACTCGTGATCCTCAAGATATATTAAATACAGTGTATTGCACAGAATCTGCGCATTTCTGGCTTACTTGAACACACACACACACGTCACTACGCAACAAATAACGGCGCGCTTGTTCACTTGCATCAAAGTAATAGCGAATATTAAAAAGCATTTGGTTAACAGAAAAGACATTGTTATTTTCCAACATCCTACATGTTCTGTGTCCTGTATTGATCTGTCCACCTAAAACGCGTTTGGTTAAAAAAAAAAGGCACTTACACACCCAGTAATACATGCACACACACACACACACACACACGTTTATGTACGTTATTTTCATGTTTACATGTTATTGTCTATGTATGAGACCTTTATGTTTTTTGTTGTCACAATATATATATATATATAAAAAAAAAGGCCATTAAAATCGATTCCCTATTTTCGTTTTCGAAACTTGTGTTGGTTGGTCCGATCGATTGTGCAATCGATTTTCGAACGTAAAGTGACAGCCCTAAACTACAGTGTTTGAGGGTCAAAGTAGACGTCGTTCGCAGGAAGCCAATGAAGACTATAGACGTGCATTATACAAATGTGTTACAAACCTACTTAGGTTGGTGCAGGAAGTGAGACTGGCATTGCTGACGACTCGTTTCAGGCAGTATTTGCACCAACTGCAAGAAAGAGAGTAAAAAGTTAAGTCAAATGAATTCACATGGGAAAGTGTTTTCAAAAAAATGCTGGACAAAAACGGCGTCTCAGTGAGGACAGAAGACATGAACCGAGAAAAAGATGCGTTTTTAAATGAAACGTATCAGTGTGGACCAGACCTGAATTGTGTTGCAACTTGCATGTTTCCTAACAACTTTGACCTTTTTAGTTAAAAAGAAAATGTACCTCCTATGATACCTAATATTTATTTCTCTCCCCCTACATACAGTACACTACCATTCAAAACTCTATTATAAATAAATATTGCTCTATTGAACTTTCCATTCATCGAAGAATACATAAAAAAGAATGCATCACGTTTTAAATTTTTTTTACATTTTTGTTTTATAAAAGTATTAAGCAGCACAACTGTTTTCAGCATTGATAATAACAAGAAATGTTTTTTGAGAAAATCGGCATATTAATGATTTCTGAAGGATCATGTGACACTGAAGACTGGAGTAATGATGCTGAATTCTGCTTTGACATCACAGGAATAAATGAAATTTTTTAATAAATAACAAATTCAATAAAATAGAAAATAATTGTGATGAAGTAAAAATTCAACCTCGGGTGAGCATAACAGACTTCTTCCAAAAACATGTACAGTATATAGCCTATATATATATATATATTTTTTTTTTTTAAACGTTTCCAAACTTTTGACCGTTTACTGTAAATAATAGAAAATACAGTAATGACTGGTTAGAAACTTTTGTCTCAAAAAAAAAAAGAAAAAAAAAAAGATAATTCTAGATACTGCATCAACTGTTTGCTAGCATAGTTCAAAAAGCATCTTCATCTTCATATATCTCCCGGCATCTAAATCACATAAAACCAGAAGATCAGTGCACAGATGTCACACGTCAAAGCGTAACTTCTTTGTATATATCATCGCTCTTTTCCTCTGGGGTGTTTTAAGCTTGACCTTATTCAATCTAAAGATGTGGGCCTCAGTAGATCTTCAGACCCGCCCCGTCTGCCTTCCCATAAAAGCCATTAGAGGAATTGCTGCGCTTTTATAAAAGTCTGCCCTTTGAGTACAGCATGATGGAGTTGTGTATGAAGACGACGACACATGCAGCATTGAGCTCCCAAACAACCCCCGTTTTCAGACAATCAAGCTTCATCTCCTTAAGATACACCATTGTTGACCTTCAGCTGAGGCACAGAGTTTATGAGATTTCCCTTAACCTGATTCTGTGTTTTTATTGGCTCAGTGTTGATGTCAATAGCCTTGTCTCTCCTCAGGTCTGTAATACAGATGCACCAGCCATCAGTCAATGTAACAGACTGAATAGGAAATGTAGAAAAGGAGCAGGTAGGGTGAACGCTCACTGATAATGCAGTCTAGATGGCTTGTGTGTGTGTGTATTTGTCTGTTCTGTTGGGGGTTGATAGATAGCAGACAGACAGAATAGTATGCTATTTTCAGAATGGAAGTGTACTGCAAACTTTGCATTGCATACTAATTTTATGCGAACGAAACATTACAGTTATTACCTGGGAAATGCATATCGGTTGCATTTTAAAGGTACACCATGTCACTTTTCATGATCTAGCGAAAAACTGCATGCGTCTTGTGGAAGAAGATTGTTCGCCGGAGCTTCTCTCTGTTTATGTCTATGACGAGTCATTTCTATGTCTATGACTGGTCTAAAATAGTCTGAATATAAACACTTAATATAGGTGTACCATAGTTATTCACGATAAGACAAAAACACTTTGGAAAATGGATTCATGGTGGACTCATTGATATATCGCTCATTATATACAATTTTGACATTTTGAAAACAAAAGTTACATAGTTCACCTTTAATCTTTAAACGTTTGGCTGTCCAATCAAATAATTAATCGAGGAGGAGGTGTTAAATATCACTGTTGAAAATTAGAAGGTCTAGCACATTGCTTAGGGGGCATGATGATTGTGATTACCAAATGATCATCCAGAAACTAGTCAATTAGTGATGTTGAGTTTTACATTTTTGATTTATTTAAAAAAAAAATATATACAAATTGTTTTGTATAATTTCTTAGAAATATATATTGCATATTATATACAGTATATACAAATATGAATTATTTAAATTATTTAAATATATATATATATATTTATTATTATATATATATATATTTTTTTTTTTTATAAATATATATTTTTTTTGTATACTTTTTTTTTAAAGAAAAATATGTCATTTTGTATAGAAATTATTTTTTCTTTTAATTTGTATTTATTTATTTTAAGTTCATTTTAGTGAGTTTGGGGCGTGGCTACTGTAGCAGGAGGAGCCTGAGGGTGTTTAGCTGCTGTGGGACCATGACTGACTAAATTTAGATTCGGGTACAGGGGTGCAAGCCAAATTACGCTGCATTTAGACCTTTGTGAACAGCCTCAAATAGTTGTGGAACGTCATGTCAAAACTGCGCCCAGGGCAGATACGTTGGATGGGTTTATTATAAGCGAGACGCTCACGTTCGCTCTACAAAGTGTTAGCCTACTCAGTTGCTTACTCATGACACATAGCAACACAGCTAAAAGTATTCCTAATATGGTGGACCTTTTATTGAAAGTAGTCTAATTTTACCCATTGAGACATGCCTTCACAAACACCCGTAAGAGCTGTGTTTGTTTGTGATGTGTGAGCTGGGGCACGAAAGGGCCGTTTGCTAAATATGCTAATTCACCTTTAAAGATTTCGTAATCTCACTCTGTCTTGTTCTGTTGCAATCTGTTTAGTTGCTTTTAAACCCAAGAACATCTCTTAACGAAAGTCCAAACTAGTGAAATACTAACTAGGTTCTTTTTTCTTTTGTTTTAAATTGTGTAGATTTACACATCCCTAATTGCAGTGTGAAATATACCGTGGTATTTGCTCTGGTCTGTAATGCACATTTTGGCAAATGTAGAAGGTCACACTGCTATTTTATGCATGCAGAAAATGCTAATACTATATTAGGTAGACATACTGTAATGTGTGCGGCAAAAATAGTTCTAGTGCGATGGTAGTATGTCATTCCAAACATACCCGTGGTTTTAATCCCAGGGCTGGCAAGTGAGAACAATTAAACAGGAATGATCTGGCAAGTTAACAGCATAGCTTGAATGCTGCACAGTGCCACTTATAACAGCTCTCAAGTTAGGCCCACAATCTTAAGAAGTTTGCACTATGGCTGACCTTCTGCCTCGACCTGCACGACACTGCCCTGGATGGAAATATACTACAGTAAAAGTGAAATGTGCGTGTGGGGAGAGGATAGGATAACACCTAGAATAACACCTTCTGTTTTGATCGGTAAATATCTATCAAATCAGAGCCCCAGATATCCCATCCATTCCATCCATTCCATCCATCCATCCATCCATCCATCCATCCATCCATCCATCCATCCATCCATCCATCCATCCATCCATCCAATCCATCCATCCAATCCATCCAATCCATCCATCCATCCATCCATCCATCCATCCATCCATCCATCCAT
Source organism: Rhinichthys klamathensis goyatoka (assembly GCF_029890125.1). Classification (NCBI taxonomy): domain Eukaryota; kingdom Metazoa; phylum Chordata; class Actinopteri; order Cypriniformes; family Leuciscidae; genus Rhinichthys; species Rhinichthys klamathensis. The sequence continues at coordinate 1,534,568 of NW_026606800.1, forward strand.
CCATCCATCCATCCATCCATCCATCCATCCATCCATCCATCCATCCATCCATCCATCCATCCATCCATCCATCCATCCATCCATCCATCCATCCATCCATCCATCCATCCATCCATCCATCCATCCATCCATCCATCCATCCATCCATCCATCCATCCATCCATCCATCCATACATACATCCATACATACATACATACATACATACATACATACATACATACATACATACATACATACATTGTAAGAGTGGAACTGCAATTTTAAAAATAAAAGAGGGGAAAATATATTTTCTGTGATAATCAACATGTTGTTGATAAAGCTAAACTGGTTTTGAATCCTGCACTGAGATCCACTCATGTGTAGGAATCCTTTGTGTCCTTATATCCTTCATATCTTCTTGACCCTTATGGATTTTTCTTTTCACTTTATTTCCCCCTGTACCCATTTTGAAAAGCGCTTTGTTTTATTTCAGTTGTTCAAATCAATATGTTTCCCTATTGGGGACAAGTCTTGGATATTTCTGTCAGCAGAAGAGGATGTGATGGTTGTCATTTTTCTTAATTGCTGCTGGCAACGGCAGATCTGGCTGAAGCTGAAGTGGGTCAGAGTTGTGCGGTCACTGCGGCAGGATTTGGAAGAGATCGGCTTCATCTGTTCAGACCCCCTCACGTGTTTACGGAAACATAAACAGTCAGTTTTGGAGCATAATGATATGACTTTAACACATGAAGTGTAATTAATTAGGAAAAAAGTGATAGATTTGACACAATCAACCCAATTAATCATACCCCCTGAACTTTGCATAATCTTCTTTCTCATTATAAGAGGAAATCAAGCTTGAAGTACAGTAGTACCACCTTCATGTGTTTTTATGATAGACTTACATTTAATATATTGACTTCTCAAGCCATTTTTTGTCAGAAGTGCTTTACTCTTCTGCCACAATGACTTTAAATGACTGTAAATTTGATTAATTTAAGATTAATTTGAAGATTAATTTAATGAATTAATCAGTATATCATGTTATTTGATTACATTTCTACCAACTGACAAGCCTTTTTGGAGGGGACAAATAAAGATACAAATGAGATACTTTAATACATGGAAGTTCAATTGGGTAACGCTTGTTAGTTCTATTGATTTATTTACTATATAATATATTTTAAATTCATTTATTTAGTCCCCCACCCATTTTTATTGCAATAATATAATGAAACTATTTATTTATCCTACAGTAAGATTTGTAAAATTAAGTCTCTTATGCTCACCAAAGCTACATTTATCTGATTGGAAACAAAGTAAAAATCTTAATATTGTGAAATATTATTACAATTTAAAATAATTGTTTTCTATTTGAATGTATTTTAAAATGTAATTTATTTCTGTGATCATTCAGCATCATTACTCGAGTCTTCAGTGTCACATGATCCTTCAGAAATCATTCTAATATGACGATTTGCTGCTCATGGAACATTTCTGATTATTAATATCAATGTTGAAATCAGTTTATTTTTTGTGGAAACCGTAATTTTTTTTCAGGATTCTTTGATGAATAGAAAGTTCAATAAAACAGCATTTATTTGAAATGGAAATCTTTTGTAACACAAATTAATGCATCCTTGCTGAATGAAAGTATTAATTTCTTTAAGAAAGTTCAATCTTATTGACCTCAAACGTTTGTAAATGCAAACAAGCCTGTTTCAGCTTCTCTCATAAGCCCCTCTCTGCTGCTTGTTTATGGCCCTACTCAGTGTTTTTTCCCAGATATGTGAGTGCCGGCTGAGCTGTGAGGTTCTGCACACAGCAGTGGAGGTGGAGGAATGTTTGGACCAGGAATACGCACGCCTGCATTTCTCGCTTTCCTCCGTTAATGGGCCATGAGGTGAACCGGGGGGCTGTAAAACCCTCCCGCTGGGGTTCAACAGGCGCTACACATCTCCGTGGTCGTGGCCAGACAGATGTGGAAGCCATCACGAGGACAAGGCTTCCTGCAGGTCTGCATTCCGACACAGGCGCTGAAAGACCCTCAATCTCTTCGGCACATGAGACTTGTGCTGTTCCGAGGTGTATTAAAATGAAGGACGGACGGATAAATTCACATTTACAAACCATGCATTGGTCTTAAAGGTGAAGTGTGTCTTTACACAATGTTTTTACTTGCTAAATGTGCAGAAATTTGAGTTACATGTAACGAATGACTGAAGTTTGGGGGCGGGGCTATCTGTCCGTTGAACCAATGGTAAACTGGGGAGGTTTGGGAAACCCATTTGTTGATACCAGTATTGCAGAAATGATACACTTTACCTTTAAGAAATGTGAAGGGGAAGTCATCCCAACCACAAAGCCTTTAAGTAAAAAAGAAAAACCTAGGTTTTTCGTCTCTCTTTCTCATTCACTCTGCCTATTGTGTCTTTTGCACTTCACGTAGATTCCAGGGACAATCGAGATTTTTCTTTCTGTTAATGGCAATTCAAAGTTCACATTGGCGAAACTTCAGTTGTTTCATCAGAGGTTAAGGGTACTCCGGAGCACAATAATTTGCTCATGGTCATGGACAAACATATAAAGAAGGTTAGCTTGTTTTCGTGGATATCTTTCAGTATCTGCGACAGACAAGGGCTCTTTTGCAAACCCACACCTCTTAAATACTTTGTAAAAATACTTCTTTTTTTTTTTGGTTGTCTATTCTTATCTGCGGTTCCATTTTTTTCAGGGGCTCTTTCAGCTTCCAAGCACCATCTGCGCCAAGCACGCTTCGTTTTCATAGCACTTCATTCTATTCAAATGTGAAAGCCAAGCAATCAGCTCGGATGGCATTGACATGTGCGCTCAGAGGCAGGATTTGAGAGGCAAATTTCTCTTCATGATTCCGCCTCCCGGCGAACAGATTGTACATCGAAATTTTGTCGACTGTGTCTTTCGCCTCCCTCCTCCTCTGGTGGCTCGCAGCCTCGTAAACTGAGATTGACAAAGAATTTTTGCGAGGGTGGCTGCTTCATTCATATGCATGTGTGTGTACACACACTGGGTAGTTTGTTTTCTTTCTGACAATGCCAGTTGAGTTCACCAATCAATGCTTTGCAGCGACGCTGTCATTCCTGGTGGAACCAAAATAGCGTAATCTTTTTATACTGTTTATGGATCATACCACTTTATCATCTATTGGTTGAATTAAAAACATATGACTTCCTGGTTTACAGTTTAGCAGAACCAAGCGTTTTCACAACGAGACTTTGCTTGACAAACAAATCTTGCTTGTGATTGGCTGTGTAGAGTGAGATGGTTTACGCGAAAATTTTTATTTTTTAAATTATACATATTGCAGGTTATACTGTCCATTGGCTTGATGGTTTTACAGTTGAAAATAAAGAAATTCAGTTGTACCGTACAGTAAAATTATTATTATTTTAGTTTTCCTAAATACTTGCAAAATCATTTAATATTTCAATATTTTTAGTATTAATATTAACACTACTGCTACTATTAATAATAACAGCAGCATCAACAACAATAATTGCTGTTGTAAACTACTACTACTACTATTGTTATTAACATTATTATTAATTTTTAGAATTTTAATTGTAATAGTACTATTAATACAACTACTACTAATAGTTATTATTATTATAAAATACTATTGTTATAATATTATCATTTTAACTGTAATGTTGCTATAAATACTACTACTAGAAGTAACTATAATAGTTATTATTACTATTACATATAAAAATGTGAAAAATAAATATTCAAATATTAAACTATTTCACATTATTTCATTTTTATATACACTCACCGGCCACTTTATTAGGTACCCCATGCTAGTAACGGGTTGGACCTCCTTTTGCCTTCAGAACTGCCTCAATTCTTCGTGGCATAGATTCAACAAGGTGCTGGAAGCATTCCTCAGGGAGTTTGGTCCATATTGACATGATGGCATCACACAGTTGCCACAGATTTGTCGGCTGCACATCCATGATGCGAATCTCCCGTTCCACCACATCCCAAAGATGCTCTATTGGATTGAGATCTGGTGACTGTGGAGGCCATTTTAGTACAGTGAACTCATTGTCATGTTCAAGAAAACCAATTTGAAATGATTCGAGCTTTGTGCCATGGTGCATTATCCTGCTGGAAGTAGCCATCAGAGGATGGGTACATGGTGGCCATAAAGGGATGGACATGGTCAGAAACAATGCTCAGGTAGGCCGTGGCATTTAAACGATGCCCAATTGGCACTAAGGGGCCTAAAGTGTGCCAAGAAAACATCCCCCACACCATTACACCACCACCACCAGCCTGCTCAGTGGTAACAAGGCATGATGGATCCATGTTCTCATTCTGTTTACGCCAAATTCTGACTCTACCATCTGAATGTCTCAACAGAAATCGAGACTCATCAGACCAGGCAACATTTTTCCAGTCTTCAACTGTCCAATTTTGGTGAGCTCTTGCAAATTGTAGCCTCTTTTTCCTATTTGTAGTGGAGATGAGTGGTACCCGGTGGGGTCTTCTGCTGTTGTAGCCCATCTGCCTCAAAGTTCGACGTACTGTGCGTTCAGAGATGCTCTTCTGCCCACCTTGGTTGTAACGGGTGGTTATTTGAGTCACTGTTGCCCTTCTATCAGCTCGAACCAGTCTGGCCATTCTCCTCTGACCTCTGGCATCAACAAGGCATTTCCGCCCACAGAACTGCCGCTCACTGGATGTTTTTTCTTTTTCGGACCATTCTCTGTAAACCCTAGAGATGGTTGTGCGTGAAAATCCCAGTAGATTAGCAGTTTCTGAAATACTCAGACCAGCCCTTCTGGCACCAACAATCATGCCACGTTCAAAGTCACTCAAATCACCTTTCTTCCCCATACTGATGCTCGGTTTGAACTGCAGGAGATTGTCTTGACCATGTCTACATGCCTAAATGCACTGAGTTGCCGCCATGTGATTGGCTGCTTAGAAATTAAGTGTTAACGAGCAGTTGGACAGGTGTACCTAATAAAGTGGCCGGTGAGTGTATATACAGTATATAATTACTACGTTTTGGGCCAAATTGTGCAGCCCTACAAACAAACATAGAAAAACTTCAAGCTTTTTTTTTTTTGTATTTCATTTTTGCAATCGGTTATTATTAGAAAAATCACAATTAGATCCCCCCCCCCCCCCACCAACCAATTCATGCAGACTGGAAGCCATATGATAGCTTTGCGTGAGAAACCTACCGAATTTGTGTCAGATAATGAGTTTTCATCATTTTTACAGGTAATGTTTCATGCTACTTTACACAGGAAGCATATTTGGTTGGATGAAAGTGGCTCTGATTATTTTCTTTGAGTAATGACTCATATTTCACAATGATCCGTCTCAGTTTGTTCGCGTCTCTGAGGCAGGAGGATTACCTGGAGGGAAGCGTATCTTTCCGTCAAGCAGGAGATTTCAGTGCGTTCCGAGTCGGAGCTCAACGGCGCTCCTAAAGGTGATTATACCCATCAGGGTAGGTGTGGGATAAGATCAGGACAAGGCAGGTTAATAGAAACACACGGTACCCTCATTGCGAGAACAAACCGATGCGTGAAGCCACGTGTGTGTGACACTCGAGTCTGAGATCTTACACCCTTTGGGGACATAATTATCGATCACGGGGAGAGCACAGACTCCGAGAGGAGCTTTTCCCATTCCAGCCAAACACGTTAGAGTTCATTATTGATTCAATCGGAGGGAGGAACGTTATGGAGGCGAGCTTTTGAAATCTGTCAAATAATGCTGTATGTGCAGCAACACAGCAACAATTCTGTTGTGCTGAGGATTGCTAAATGTCATGAGACAATAGTCTGTGATGTAATTCAGTGTTTTTTAAAGCATAATACATTAGACCAATACTTTGATTTTATGTATGGATTTAATTTGGATAGAAACATGTTAATATGTTATTGATTTATACTTTTTCCTTTGCTATTTCAGCTGAAAAGTTCATTCAGAGGCAGATAAAATAATGAAAACAAACTTTTTTTTCTTAGAGTGATAATGGCCAGTTCATGAACGAATCATTCATTTGAGACGGTTCTTATCAATGAATCAGTTGTAACTGGTTCTCAAAACACATTGAATAATTAATTTGTGAATTGAACTGATCCAGCAAGTAGCAGGTCACTGATTCAGTGATTCGGTCAGAGGGAGTCTCAAGTTAACAACTTACTGATTCAGTGATTCGGTCCGAGTGAGTCTCAAGTTAACAACTTACTGATTCAGTGATTCGGTCCGAGTGAGTCTCAAGTTAACAACTTACTGATTCAGTGATTCGGTCCGAGTGAGTCTCAAGTTAACAACTTACTGATTCAGTGATTCGGTCCGAGTGAGTCTCAAGTTAACAACTTACCGATTCAGTGATTCAGTCCGAGTGAGTCTCAAGTTAACAACTTACTGATTCAGTGATTCGGTCTGAGTGAGTCTCAAGTTAACAACTTACTGATTCAGTGATTCGGTCCGAGTGAGTCTCAAGTTAACAACTTACCGATTCAGTGATTCGGTCCGAGTGAGTCTCAAGTTAACAACTTACTGATTCAGTGATTCGGTCCGAGTGAGTCTCAAGTTAACAACTTACCGATTCAGTGATTCGGTCAGAGTGAGTCTCAAGTTAACAACTTACCGATTCAGTGATTCGGTCCGAGTGAGTCTCATGTTAACAACTTACTGATTCAGTGATTCGATCCGAGTGAGTCTCAAGTTAACAACTTACAGATTCAGTGATTCGGTCCGAGTGAGTCTCAAGTTAACAACTTACTGATTCAGTGATACGGTCAGAGTGATTCTTAACAAACTGGTCTAAATGAGCCAAGAACTGGGAGTAATATGGTAGAGTTACTTGAGTAGAAGAGTCTTGTATTTCTAAGTGAAATGTGGGTATTGGAATTTGATTGGATGGAAACATATATTATTGGTTAATATTTCAGCTGAAAGGTTAGTAGAGACATCCATGTTGATTTGACCAAAATGATGGAAAGCATTAAGTCGGCACTGTAAGAAAGATTTTTGCCGCTGGTTTGTGATGATATATGTTTATGAGCCTGATGCTATCAAACTCAACTGTTATTATGAGGGCCGGACGGGACTGACAGTAAAACCGTCCAGCATTATATTCTCACGGTTCAGGTACATTAACATCAGTGAATACTCTGCTGTGTGAATGTTTTTACATTGCCACACACCTTTTTTTCATAGTTTGAGAGAGATTATGAGATGATTTAGCTTAATTCACTTATCCTCTCATAATGAATTGTAGATTCTTGTCATGTTTCTTGTTAAGTATACTAGTATAAGATTAGTACAAAACTTTTTATAAGGCAAGTGTATCGTTTATTTATAGCTAAAACGGCTAATAACACTATGAATTAAACATGAAATTTTGAAGTAGAAAGACTGAAATAGTTTTTTCTTGTAAGACGTTCTCCAATCATTTTTGTTTAATTTACAACTTCGAAAATCATTTGCAGTGTATATTATATTATATTATTATAAATATAATAATATATTAATTATAATTGTAAGCAAATAATGCAAAATGATTTAATTCATTTATTTTTATTTAATTTTTTTATGTGATCTTATTTTATGTATATATTTTATTATTTTATTTTACTGTTTTAAGTGGCAACTTAAGTGTAAACTGTTAATTTATTATAAAAATATTGGTAACACTTTCCAATAAACTAACTAGTAAACTAACAATGAGCAACAAACAACGAACTGACAATGAGCAATACTTTTTACATACTTACAGCATTATATTTGCACTTCGCTTTTTTATTTTTTGGCTTACAGTATTGTTGTGCACTGAACATCAGTAGGGTTACTACTTCCTGTCATGACACGGATTTACAGGAAGTAGTGGCTCCCATGATTACTCATTTGTGCCCATAAAACTTCTTAAATGCAAACATCACCCATATGATGCTTGGGTAATTTAATCCCATCCAGTTCGTACACAAGTGAGCAGAGCCGCAGTCGGTCCTTGTTTTTGCGGCTGCCGTTCCATCAAACCGTAATCAGCCGCCTGGGGAAAACAAGCCTGAGGTTGCCGTTCATCGGCATGTATCCTTTTTCATCCAGGGTCTAAATGAAGTGAGGCTGGAACATGCTGTTGTCTTTGAATCAATTCATGACACTCGTGAAGGAGTGAGGCAGACTCTTTTTAGTCCAGGTCTAATTTCCCCCTGAAAGATTGAGTCTTCTTGATGTAGGTCTGCGGGGCGAACTCGCTCCGGGCGATCTTCCAGCCGCCTCTCTTCTCTTCTTTTAATCTTATAGGTCTTCTAATTTTTTTATGAACTTGTCTCGGGCCTTTTTAACCTTTCATGGCGTGAGAGAGAGAGTGGAGATGAGAAATTCCCCCTGTCCTCCTGCTTTTATAGGGAAGCTAACGCTGATTCTGAGCAGTTGAGAAGGTGTAGCGGTTGAGTCCAGCAGTTTGTAGTTCACTTGTCATTCAGAAAGACGTTTAAAGAACGGCTACGCATGTGAATGAAGGAAGATGGGCTTTTGTGCTGCCTGACGCTTGATTGAGCCGAGCGATATCTTCATCAATATCTCCCTCAATAAGTGTTGAGTTTTGCAGGAATAATCCAGCTGCTGTAGTAGGTGCCTTGCTTCTGATAAACTGTCGGAAATCAGTATGCTTCAAATCGTTCATCAGTACAGCATCGCAGCGGAGAGAGGTTAACCATTTAAAGCTCTCTGAAACGCTCTCTATTTTTTTTTTACACAGGAGAATTTAGAGGAAGCGTTATACCAGGACCGCAGTTATTGGACCATCAATATGTTTTTTAAATGGATGATTCTTAAGTCTTGTGTCCATCCTTGTCTTCAATATTTGATTGCATCATTGAGACTTCTGATCCTTTGGCGGTACCATGGTAAGGTTTTGTGTCAGATGCTAATACTATAGTACTTTAAAATGTATATGTATATATATATATATATACACTGCCTGGCAAAAAAAAAGTTGCTGTTTGTATTTTAATAGGCAAATACTTAAGAGTCTATGATTGGGAGCATGAAGAATCATTTTCACACATGAAGTGTCACCTCTGAGTCCAGACCTTAAACTCATTGAAAGTCTTGGGATGTGCTGGAGGAGACTTTACAGAGTGCTGGACTCTTGCATTGTCAATACAAGATCTTGACCAAAAATTGTTGTAATGTTATTTCCATCATTTTTGTCGTTTAAATTAACAATCAATTATTTCTACTGCAGTGGCATTATAGCCAACAGCATGACAGCGTGTGCAAATGCTGCTCAAAACACCATGTTCCTCACCAAATCAACGAGAAGGGTTTTTAATGTAAATAAAGGGCTAGTAGGATTGTAAAAGGATGTGATTGATCATTTATTAAATTACTTATTTAATAATCAAATATAACGGCTAATATAAAGTGTCACCAACACCGCGTCAGATACGTGCTTGTCAGGATGTGTATGTGTACTCCTGTTGTGGACACACTCTTTCTGGAACAACGCACTGAAAAAAAGGCAACTAAACCAAATGAATTCAACGATTTATTAAACCCAACGATTTATTAAAATAGTGTTCTCATTAATGTTATGTAATATGACAGTCCCAATCATAGTTATTGTTAGTCGAGCATTGCTGTTTGAGCTGCGCACTGAATGAACACTGGTAAACTGGAGCACTTTGCTAGCATGTTATTTAACTTAAAGAAACGCATCCTATATGAGATCAATCAGATTTATACAAAATAAACATAATATTGCACAAAATGACGCGAATGTACAAGTGAACTTGAACTAAGTTACGTGCTAGTCAGAATGTGTGACTCATGTTGTGGACACACTCTTCCTGGAGCAACGCGATGGAACCCAAATAATGTTATGTAACATGGTGGTGATGGCGCAGTGGATAAGACCCGGGTTCGAATCCACTGTGAGACACCAATGTGTCCCTGAGCAAGACACTTAAAGGGATACTCCACTTTTTTTGGAAATAGGCTCATTTTACAACTCCCCCAGAGTTAAACTGTTGAGTTTTACCGTTTTTGAATCCATTCAGCCGATCTCCGGTTCTGGCGGTACCACTTTTAGCATAGCTTAGCATACATCATTGAAGTGGACAAGACCATTAGCATTTCTAAAAACAAAATGACCAAAGAGTTTCGATATTTTTCCTATTTAAAACTTGACTCTTCTGTAGTTACATCGTGCCTTAAGACCGACGGAAAATGTAAAGTTGCGATTCTCTAGGCTGATATGGCTAGGAACTATACTCTCATTCCTGCGTAATAATCAAGAAACTTCACTGCCGTACCATGAGAGCAGCAGGCGTAATGATATGACGCAGCGCCTGAAAATAGTTCCGTTGTGTTGACGGAAGGTGGCCTATTTTCAGGCGCTGCGTCATATCATTACGCCTGCTGCTCTCATGGTACGGCAGTGAAGTTTCTTGATTATTACGCAGGAATGAGAGTATAGTTCCTAGCCATATCAGCCTAGAGAATCGCAACTTTACATTTTCCGTCGGTCTTAGTGCACGATGTAACTACAGAAGAGTCAAGTTTTAAATAGGAAAAATATCGAAACTCTTTGGTCATTTTGTTTTTAGAAATGCTAATGGTCTTGTCCACTTCAATGATGTATGCTAAGCTATGCTAAAAGTGGTACCGCCAGAACCGGAGATCGGCTGAATGGATTCAAAAACGGTAAAACTGAACAGTTTAACTCTGGGGCAGTTGTAAAATGAGCCTATTTCCAAAAAAAGTGGAGTATCCCTTTAACCCCTAGTTGCTCCAGAGGCGTGCGACCTCTGACATATATAGCAATTTTAAGTCGCTTTGGATAAAAGCGTCAGCTAAATGAATAAATGTAAATGTAGGCCTAAATGTAACATGACAGTCCCAATCATAGTCATTATTAGTTGTGCATCGCTGTTTGAGCTGCATGCGCTGAAGATTTACTAAAGTGTTCATTCTTAACCAAATGCATCCTATATGAGATAAATCAGATATAGATAGGCCTACACAAAATAAACACAATATTACAACTTACATTTGCACAAAACAAAAGGCTAGTTAGGGTTTTCCTCTTGTAAGTACCCAAATTAGCATCAGAAGTGTTAACATCTTCAAATCAAGTTCTCCCGTCATCTCTATTTAGGAGAAGAGTACATGTGATTTTTCACTGTGTTAACCTTTCTCTGTCCTTTTCCTCCGTCTCCGCTACAACTTTGACCCTCTCCTCAGGTTTTACCGCTCGTCTGCCTACGTGTTTCTCGATCTGTTCCACGTGCGTCTGAAGCCGGTTCCACCCCCTCAACACATAAAGAGCACTTGCAGTTCCCTCTGTGTGTGAATAGACAATGGCTTTCAAGGGCCACAATCTGTTGAGGTTCATCTTGCACAACTCAGATGGTCTTTAGCTGCCCCTATCATAAAAATCCTTAAGACTGAAAGTTTTTTGTGATATGTAAATATAAAAGTGGTGTTCTGTTTTGTTGATGTACCTGTTTGTTCCAGCAGTCAGTTGTTGGGCATCATGCTGTTGCTATGGAATCTTTGGACTTTCAACCATTAATTTGTACCCTGAAATCACGTTCACTAGCTGGCCCACATTTCCCCCCTATTCTAGCAAGCCAAACAAAGCCACACGATCTGTAATCGAGCCGTTCCCTTTCACAGTCACCTGAAGTGCCCACTTTGGAGACACATAATATCCAGGCGCATATGGCATATAGACGGCCCAAAAAAGAGATAAAAGATACGTTTTCGATTCCAAAATGCAACAAAGCCGTTTCAGGCTCATTTGAAAAGCTATAATGACTGTGAAATGACGAGGCAGAGGTGGTGGGAGCCCGAGATGGGAGTGAAAGACAGCGTGAAAACCAGTCGATAATAAAGATGTACTTTAGAGAGAGTCAGAAGCTGTTTCCATCCACACGTTTTTATCCGCATTAAGTGATATCGAATGAAAAATGCCTTATGGAAACAGTAAAATTCGATTGAATTTCATGAATATCGACTCAAATGAAATACGATCGGTCTCATCGGATTTTATCTTGATCGATATAAGGCTTATGCGATAAACGCGGATGGAAACGTTATTATGGTGCGATCCATTTTGCCTAGTAAAACTTTGTTCACAAATGTTGGCTTGAATGTTGTGTAATTCGGTGAGAAAATGAATGGAAACACCTTAACATGTCTCAAATCAATTCGATATACCAATTTGATCGCAAAACTGCATGTGACGTCATTACGCACAGATTTTTATCCACTTTAAAGCCGTTTAATGGAAACACACTTTCACCAGCTTTATTCGCATGAGGTTTTTTACCAAACTTCAGATAATTCGATTGACAAGTGGATGGAAACATGGCTAGAGAGCAGAGTTTTGCTGCTGGATCTTTGATTTAAAGGTGGGCGATATTTGACACGACACAACCAGACACAACAACAAACGTGTAACCAATCAGCATTATGACGGTGGGGGAGAGAGAACGAGCAAGAGGGAGATTTGAAGAAAGACTGTAGATAGAGAGATGGCTGAGAGACATTACAAAAGATAAAAGCTCAGAGGATCCTTTCAGGGTTATGAAAGAGCTTTAGGACCCGTGTTAATATTAGAAAAGCTTTCCAGCACTGGAGAGAGCTAAGTGCTGTTGGCAACTAACAACAAACTATTTTTTGTATTCACTCTTTGTGCTTCCTTGTCGCAAAATCTTTTTTTTCGTAAAGCATTATTTTGTTGCGCTTCTGCTACGATAAATCCACTCTTATCTTGCATTTCGAGCCCAGCTAGTGAGAGTTGTGCAGGCTGACGACTGCTAGAGAATGCGGTGTTTGCTGTTTAGCGTCCTTATGAATGTGAATGTAGCACTATTTGTATTTGAGGTGCGGAGAAGAGTGTCTTAGTCTAGGATTTATCGTCGAGTCATACTGTAGTCAATATTGTCCTAAATAGCATGTGCAAAGCACTTCATGTTTTATAACATGAGATTTTGGCCAACTGATGGAAAAAAACGGAGTGCCAACATATTTACAAGAAACTTTATAATCCTTAAGTTGATGAAAACGTAATGCAATACACTTACTGCCTCAGATGCGGCCGTTCTAATGACGGGCAAATCGCGGATGTCCAAAGTTCACAGTGTTTAATTATTTTAAAAATGTGATGTTGTTGGCGTTTTTTTTACGATATGTTAAAGTCCCCATGAATTCAAAATTGACCATACTTACTTTGTGTGCCTAAATTGATCGTTTTGTGGTGAACAATTCATCCATGTCAGTCAATCCACAAATTTTTTTTTTTTGGCTTCGTAATCTTTAATCAAAATTTGAAATTTCCCCTCCCCTCTGCATTGGAGGACCTTCCCTGATGACTTAGGTTTGACGGTTTGGGCGTCTGCTTAACATCCGTAACCACGCCCCTCCAACTGACAGTAGACAGGTGAATGAAAACACCTACTTTTCTAGATCCAATCAGGTGCTAGTTGGGAAAAAAAGCCACGCCCACTATTTTGCCTCATTTAGTATTCCGTTTCTCTCGGAAATACGTCACAACACTGGAGAAAAGTCGTTTGCAACTTCCGGTTCACGGGGACTTTAAGGTTTAAAATGTGGCGTCTACCCTAACTGGAGTCTATAGAGTGCAACAAGTCCGGTTCCAGAAGTAAAAACTCATTTTCTCCATAGGGAAATAGATTTTTAACGGTAACTTATAAGCCTTTAAAGACTGCCCTACTGTGAGCTACGAGGTTGTTAATCTATGTAATTTGCTTCTGTTGAAGTCATCAGCCCGCATCATTTCGGTTAATTTTTTTAAATAATACGTAAAAACGTATTTAACAGCAGAATTCCTAGCGAAAAACTACATTACCCATGATTCTGTACAGAAAATTATACCAATCAGAGAGTCGAAAAAAGCAACACGTGGCAAAAGATCTTCTAAGCTCCGCCCACTCCCATGAATACTTAAACGTGTGTGTATAAATATATATATATTTGTAAATGAGTAGTTGTATGATTCTCTATATTTCTTTTATTCAAATATGCTGTTTGCAATGCTTCATGGGATTGTAAGTCTTTCCCTCACTAAAGCCATTACAAGAGTATACAGTCTTGTACCTTTTGTATTTTTGTCTGATTTTCAAAAACGTTTTTTTTTCTTCAAATCAAAGTTTGTAATGTTGTGATTCACCTCGTAGCTGGTTTAGTTAATGTCTTATTACTCTTTATTGAAGACTTTTTTTAATATCTCAATCTCTGAATGGAAAAATGACTTCCGGAACCAGCGCGGCTGATAACAGGGCAGGCGCTAATGTACTCTATAGGGGCCGCCACATCTGAGCTCACTGATTGGCCTGAGCTGATCATTTCACCTCACAAAATGATTGGCTCTGAGCTATTGTTTAGTTTGCTTTAATGACCCATTATATATTTTCAGTAATGAAATCAGTGATTTATTGGTTGGTGTGTGGAGGTATTGAATGCAGGACTCTATCCCGTCGTCTGCGGGAGAGCATCTGCTGATCATTCAGCATGTTTAATACGATATTAATGGACAAGCTGTATTCATTTTTTCCCACTCATCCAATACAATTTATTTGATAAGCAAACACACTGATCTCCTTGCGCTCATATTGTTTATTCGCATCTAAATACTGTCAAGCGTATGTCATGATTCCCAGTGCTTAGACGCATATTGATTTACTAAGTCTGAATGCTCAGCCACCACTGACGATAACGTGTTAGACAGTATATGGAGCGGCTGAGACGGTTACCGTAGCAATAAATCAATGCATCGCCATGGCGATATTAGGATGCTCTCTGTTTGCGAGTCTGTCTAGCGAGTTATTATTTCATGTGATGCTTATGTTTGCCAGGGCTTGATTGTGTGCTAATGAGCATTTTATGAGATTATCTGTCTAATTTATGTTCTGCAAAATAAAGCTTTGATCTTATATGCATTTTCTAATCCTCAGTTGAATGCACACTTTGTTTTGATTAGATAATTATTGTATGGACTAAAGTGAAGCGAGGGCATGCCGAAACGAATGGGAGTAAATGGAAAAGTGGCCCTTCATCATTTGGTGCAGGGCTAAATCTCTCTCACTGTTTGTGGACTAATATTATTGGACTTCTGCATGATGTATTAATATGGGATGTTAAGGAAAGACACATGAAGCATCAACATATTTTTACCACTGGATATGATTGTTGGGTTTCTCAAATATTGACTTTTACTGATGGTTTTACAGAATATTGACCGTGCAGGGCTGGTTGTCATGTTCTCACTTGAGTGAATATTGCTTGGAGAGGTTTATTTTTGTCGTCTTCTTTATAGACACATACTATAATGACTTGGCTACAAAAAGATAATGAACATTTCCACCATTATTGACCAGATACAGTTCATCGAACACATGTGCGGGGCAT